>NW_005871054.1:8045536-8126257 GCF_000147115.1 Myotis lucifugus | reverse complement strand
CTGCTCTGTGCGTGATGGGGGGGGGGGGCAGTGGACCATGGGGGGGTTGGCCCTGCTCTGTGCACACAGGGGGGGGCGCCGGAACCTCCCCATTGACCCCGCCTTGAGTGTGATAGGGGGGGGGGCCCCAACCCCCCAATCCGCCCTACCCTGAGTGTGAATGAGGGTGGCATCGCAACCCCCCAATCCCCCCTGCTCTGTGCATGACAGGGGGCGGCGCCCCAACTCCCCAATCAGCCCTGCTCTGAGCCCGACCAGAGGCTGCACCTAGGGATTGGGCCTGCCCTCTGCCACCCAGGAGCAGGCCTAAGCCAGCAGGTCGTTATCTCCTGAGGGGTCCCAGACTGCGAGAGGGCACAGGCCGGGCTGAGGGACCCCCCTTCCCCCCCGAGTGCACAAATTTTTGTGCACCGGGCCTCTAGTTAAGTCATAAAGTAAAAATGTCAATTGCATTTTCTTTACCTAAAGCCAATTTAGAAAGTTATATCTTACTCCACATTTATCACAACATGCTTTTCTTATATTAGGCTATTTCAACAAATTAATGTATCTTATTGTACAAAATATTAATTACACCACAAAAATTGCCTTTGATTCCTCTACCAAAGAAAATTAAAGGGAACAATCCTTTCCTAAGTTTACAGGATAATACATTTATGTGTAACTTTTTATCCTCTTGAAACTACCTTCATATACATTCCTATTAGTCATTTAAAAATCAGTAAGATACACAGATAGAGTATTATCACCAGCAATTTCATAGATAAGAAAATTTTGGTTCACAAATGTTACCTGCCCAACTGCAAACAGAAACCAGGGTAAGAACTGCCTAATGTTTGTTTCCATTTGTATTACAGGAAATCATGAAGAGGATATCAAACCAATCCAGGAGGGCTACGCTAAAATTAAAGTTACTTTCAGTGATTTATACTTTTTTGTTTGCGGGTAGTTTTTACCGCGCGCTAACAGGTGGCGCGGGCCATTTTTGCTAATTTTTTGCGCAAATGGCAACGTTCAGTAAAATTACGATAACTTTAGTTTACGTATTTATACGTTACCCGCATTCTACCGCTAGTCTATAAAAAATGTATTAATACGTGTCCCGCGCTCTACTACCAGTCAACGTAAAACGTATAAATACGTTTCCTGCATACAATGTGTTAATAGAACACATCTCAGCAATGTGTAAATACTACTTAAAGGGGAGCCATGATGCTTTCTTTGAATTTCTTAAATTTCTATTTGCTTTAACTTAAATTTTACCTCCAGCTGTTCATCCTCCAGAAGACTTATGACCAGCCACCTGATACCTTTAACTGCATCTTCATTGTTTAGGAAAATAAAGAGGTTGTAAAATACCATGGTCTGGAGGTAGGTCAGCACTGTGTATCTAGCATGCCAAGAACTGCTTCTTGCTGTCTGTGAATGAGAAGTATAAACAATGAAAATAGTGCTGACAAGAACATGAGGTGACAGACATAGAAATGACACACAAATAAAATCTTCTAATATAATTCTACCTATTTTATGCGGATAATTACAGCAACCTCATCTTATAGTTCCTTCTAAATGAAAAGTTGTATAAGCTATTTCAGTAAAGATATTCAGAATATATGAATAGTGGAGAGTAAAAGGGAGGAATCCTATATAATAAAGAGGTAATATGCAAATTGATCATCACTCCAACACACAAGATGACCACCCCCATGTGGACACAAGATGGCCAGTAGGAGAGGGCAGTTGGGGGGAACTGAGGCCTGCAGAGGAGGGCAGTTAGGGGTGATCAGGCCTGCAGGAGAGGACAGTTGGGGGTGACCAGGCCGACAGAGGAAGGCAGTTGGGGGCGACCAGGCCTGCAGGGGAGGATAGTTGGGGGGGGACCCAGGCCTGCAGGGAAGGGCATCTGGGGGAACTAGGCCTGCAGGGAAGGGCAGCTGGGGGAACCAGGCCTGCAGGGGAGGGCAGTTGGGGGGGACCCAGGCCTGCAAGGAAGGGCAGTTGGGGGGACCAGGCCTACAGGGGAGGGCAACTGGGGGCAACCAGCCTAAACGGGCAGTCGGACATCCCTCGAGGGGTCCCAGATTGGAGAGGGTGCAGGCTGGGCTGAGGGACACCCACCACCCCTGGGCACGAATTTCGTGCACCGGGCCTCTAGTACACAGATAAAAATCCATTTTAGGAGAATTAATTATTTATAATTCATGACTAACTCCTCAAAAGGTTGCATATTATTTTATTTTACTTTTGATAGTAGCAAGGTATTGAAAGCAAAAAAGATTGAGAACTACTAAATTCCACTACAAAAAGAATACCAAAATATTGTGCTGTTAAAAATATTTTTTTGTGTCATTTAAAGTTAAAAATCTGAAAACCATGGGGACATGTCCATTTTTATATTATATAGCACATGCTGCCCTGGATAAAGCTGAGCACAGAGTATACTAAAAAATGCTACCAGAAAATACATAATCACTTAGGTCTTTCTACCATAGGCTAGGAAATATAAGTGAATAACATAAGGGGGAAATGGTAAAAGGAAATGACCTTCCCTTCCCTCATTAAGCACTTTGTATTCAAGGTGCTTCAATAATTAACTCTCTATGTACACAGAATATTTGGGGGTTGAGTGATCTGCCCAAGATCATAGAAGCTGGTGACAGAGCCTGGTATAAAATCTAGGTCTGGTTCTTGGGTCAGTACATGTACTCACTCATATTAAAAGAAAAATTAAAACGAAAACAAGTATCAGGTACTGTGTGCACTGCAGATGACTTAGTGAAATTCTTAGAATAAGCCAAAATCCCAACAAAAAGATATATATTTGGTATTCACTCTTACTTGTTTTAGCACCTGAAGTACCAAAGGCACTTGATGAGGGTAAAGCAACCCCTGAGACATTAGTGATAAACATAACTTTGCATCTCTTTTCAGTTCATCATAGCTATTGTCGTTTTCCACTGGGGCGATCTAGAGAATAAAACAAACCAAAGACAAGAATTGGAAAGTAACAGCCAATCAGTACACAGGCAACCAACTTTCCCTCACAGTGATTTCCCTCTTGTCCTCTAACGATTTTTTTTTTAAAGTATCATTATGAACCATTGAATCTCAACAAATTTAATGGCTTTGATCCACTGTAATTGCCCTTCTTATTGGTGCTCAAACTGGCTCCTGCATCCTTTAACACAACTGTAGCATTCTACGTTTCTGGTATGACAAGGTGACCCGGGTTTATCCTGTACATTTCTTGGTCTAAACCTGAAATCAGCCATTTCTCCAAGCAACTCTGGTTCTTCTAGTGGGAAATGACATTTAGGAAGTATAATCTGGACACCAGGATATTGATTGCTATTAGGTTGATTAGTGGTTCTGGGCCTTTTTGGTGGACACTGCTAGGACATAAGCATATTTTCTAAATAGAAATGGATCATGAGATCAAAATGATAGTTCCAAATTTAGGATTACAGGGATTTTACTAAGCAGCTTGGATTTTTATATATCCCTTGTCTCCCATGCTAAAAATCTTGGTTCCTACAGACAATTATTACTGCATTTGCTCTTTACTATACCTTACACATAATGGCTTCACTCCAATATTATTAATAAGGATATTACCCACAAGGCATGTATGAATTTCTGTGTTCTTAAAAGCCACTGCTCTGTATTTTTATCATACCAACCAGATACACAGTGAGGTAAGGTTCATTTATTTCATTTCGTCTTTTTTTAAGGTACTTTCCTTCCATTTAATTTTAAACGTGCTTATAGGGTCCTAAAGACAAATTAATAAAACAAGGTACATTCACTCTACCTTCTTTTCTTTGTCTCCCCCAACCCTTAAATAAGTATCCTCTCAAATATTCTAAATGTATTTTCTTGTTTCTTTTTAAAGTAGTTTTAATTTCTAAAAATAAATTACTTTTCTCTAACACACTAAGGATTATACCAACTTAGGTGAGAGATTCAAAGCTTAGTATTATGAAATTTCTTTGCATGCCCTTAACAAATGGAATCTTCACCAAGCCTTCACTCTTCTTACCCAAACTTCAGACAGGCTCCTTCTGAGCCCTCTTTTCAATATTAAGTTTTATTGCCTTCATCCTCTGACCAGATGAGTAATTAAAACCATCTCAAGTCATACCTTCCATCAAATAAAATTTCAAAATCACCATACAAATACCAGATATAAGTTACTTCCTGTAGATATTTGTTACAACCAATTATAATGTCATTTATCACTGTAAAATAAATGCAATATACTGAACATTTTGATCTTCAGATTCGTTATATATTAAGTATTAAAAAGTCAGAAAGAGCTATATTCAAAAATTTCATTGTGGCTTTTCTTTTTAGCTATCAGTATTTTCTTAAACTATTACTTAGAAATTGACTATTAGTGAAACAATGTTTCATCTTACCTAATATTTAAAAGATTATTTCAACAAATATAAAACCACTATCAATTAATGATTTTCCTGTGACTATTCTATTTTTGAAGATACAACCAAATCATACACAGCCTGAAAACTATCAACCGTCAGATGATAAGTATAAATTCCCTTTGAATGTCAAAAGGGGATGCATTCCTAATTTTAGCCTTTAACTTACCTTAAAAAACAAAGGTAAAAGCTGAAGTTGTTCTGTGACTGCTGTAGAGAAGGATCTTCCTGCACTCGCCATCAGCCATTTCAATACTATTTGGAAATGGATACGCAGAATCAGTCTTCGCTATCCAATTGGAGACCACCAAGTAGAATAGTATTGTGGTGCTAGTGCCACCACTTTGACAGTGCTTCAATGTTACTAAACAGATTGTTTATATTACTTCTTAAATTAGACACCGACCAGCAGTATGACAGGACTCACAATAAAGGGGGGTCAACTAATCTATGGAGTACTAAAGCCACGCTCAAAGAATGAATCAGCAAATTATTAACAAGTTTACCAAATAACTATGCTAAATACAAATTAAAACTAGCCTTCAATAATTCCAATGTAGCTCTAGCTGGTTTTGCTCAGTGATTAGAGTGTCAGCCCTCGGACTGAAGGGTCATGGATTCAGTTCTGGTCAAGGGCACGTCCCTCGGTTGCAGGCTCGATCCCCAGTGCCAGTTGGGGTGCGTGCTGGAGGCAACCAATCGATGTGTCTTTTTCACATCGATGTTTCTCTCTCTATGCCTCTCCCCCTCCCTTCCACTCTCTCTAAGAATCAGTAGAAAAAATATCCTCAGGTGAGGATTAACAAACAAAAAATAATCCCAATGTAGCAAAAACAACTAAGTTAGTTGTTTATATTCAGAATCCTTGAAAAATTTTAAGGTATCAGGACAATAGGACACCACCAATAACAAAGATAATTAGGGGGAGTGGGGGGGAAAGGCCCAGCTAGGTTGGCTCAGTGGTTGAGTGTCAACCTATCAATCAGGAGGTCACAGTTCAATTCCCAGTCAGGGCACATTCCCGGGTTGCAGGATTGATCAACAGTGGGGGGTGGGGAGGCATGTAGGAGGCAGCAGATCAATGACTTTCATCATTGATGTTTCTATCTCTCGCTCCCTCTCCCTTCCTCTCTGAAATCAATAAAAATATATTTTAAAAAAACTAAGAGGACTCACACTTCCAGATTTCAAAACCTACTACTACAAAGCTACAGTAATCCAAACAGTATGGTGCTGACATCAGGACCGACATATAAACCAATGAAATAGACTAGAGAGCCTAGAAAGAAACCTTCACACATTTGGCCAATTCATTTTCAAGAGTACCAAGACTATTCAACAGAGAAATAACAGTCTTTTCAACAAGTGGTTCTGATAAAATGCATATCCATGAGCAAAAAGAATGAAGCTCATATCTTATACTTTAAATGTAAGGGATAAAACTATAAAACTCGCCGAAACCGGTTTGGCTCGGTGGATAGAGCGTTGGCCTGCGGACTGAAAGGTCCCAGGTTCGATTCCGATCAAGGGCATGTACCTGGGCTGTGGGCACATCCCCAGTAGGAGATGTGCAGGAGGCAGCTGATCGATGTTTCTCTCTCATCGATGTTTCTAACTAAAAAATCAATAAAAAATATATTTAAAAAAAAACAAACTATAAAACTCTTAGAAGAAAATCTAAGGGAAAACTTCATGACATTGGATATGGCAATGATTTATTTGATTGATATCCAGAACATTTAAAGAACTACAACTCAACAACAACAAAAACTAATTAAAAAACGGGAAACTAATTAAAAAACGGGAAAAAGACTTGAATAGGCATTTTTCCAAAGAAGATACAAAAATGACAACTAAGCAAATGAAAAGAAATGCAAATCAAAACCATGAGATATCTTCTTTACACCAATTAGGACAGCTATAGTCATAAAAACAGAAAACAAGTGTTTTCTGGATGTGAAAGAAATGGAACCTTTCTGCACTGCTGTTATGTAAAATGGTGCAGCCACCATGAAAAATAGCTTGGTGCCTCCCCAGAGTTAAACACAGAATTACCATATAGCCCAGCAATTCATTTTCAATACCCACAAGAAATGAAAGCAAAGATTCAGATACTTCCACACCCATACTCATAGCAGTATTATTCACGATAGCACAAGAGATAAATAACCTAATGTCCATCAACAGATGAATAAACATTAAAAACACTATGCAAAATAAAAAAGCAAACATGTATGATTCTACTTAGATGAGGCACCTACACTAGCCAACCTTACAGAAAGTAGAATGGTGGGTGCCAGGGGCTGGGCAAGGGGAGAATGAGGAGTTATTGCTCAATGGGTACAGTTTCAATTTTACAAGATGAAAAGAGTAGTAAAGATAGACAGATGATGGTGATGGTTGCACAACAATGTGAATGTATTTGATGCCACTGTACCTTTTATGTTATGTACATTTTACCACAATAAAAAGGGTGAAAAAAGCCCTAGGAAAATATAAATGTCTGTTTTTAAGTGAGTATCTACTAATTTTAGCCACTCACTAGTTTTTAAGAGTTTAATGCCCTGAGTTCGTTCATCTTCTTCACCAATTCCATTTTCTTCCATGACATGGTTCTGAATTTCTTCATCTACATCCATGAGGGGTTTCAATTTCTCTAAAATTCGAGCAGTAAACTCAGGAACACGAGGGGATGCTGTTGGCGCGGTGTTTGGCAAAGAAACATCTATCATGAATATGTAGGTCAGCACACTATAAAATGAAATAGGCACCGTAAGAAGAGATCCCACATTCTCAATAAAACTAGGGCTCAAAAGCTATAACCCAACCAAGACAATTCCTAGAGAAGGTCTCTTGTGCTGTGCCTGCAACTCTGAGGTAATAAACACGGGGCATGCTGACTGTTCATCTCTGGCTTGGTGAGCCCACTGCCACCCTATTTTACATTCAGAGCCTCTTGTCTAGTGTGTACACCACCAAATAAAACAAAATCTCAAGAAGAGTATACTATGAAACTCAATAGTAACATAACCAGTATGCATTCCTAGATATTAAAATTGAAAAAAAAAAGAGCTCAAGAAGTATACCATACCACAGAGAAAATAATACCTACCTCCCTATTCTTTCCCTGACATTTTTGTAAACCTGGGTGAGTTTGGGTTCCAAGTACTTCAACAGTCTGTGCAATAGCTCAGGCACTCTCCACTCTTGCTGGGCAAGGCCACCTTGCAGTACATAGAGCCGACTAAAATGAAAACACAGGAGAGTTGTGTTAGAGTCTTTACATACTGATGGTATAGATTAATGACCTGTGTTTCACTGAAAACTGTTTCACTTTCTCAGCAACAACCACAAAACCTCATTCAAAAATGGGCAAAAGACTTGAGTAGGCCATTTCTCCAAATTCAAAACAGCATCTTTATGAAGATTTTATTGTATTTCCTACATCATTTTCTCTGTATTCTCTTGTCATCTCCACTACTACAATCAAAAGAAATAATGATTTCAGAATACTATTTGAGTTAATCTCCAAGCATCAGAATTTTCCCCACTAATTAAGAAAAATAATCAATTATTCTTCTTGTTAACAGGATTATCTCTATTTCTCTCTCTTATCCACTAGTTTGTTCTCGGCTCCTTATACACCACCAAGTATATTTTCCCTTATAAGATTACTCTCTTCTTTCCCCATAGGAAAGAGTGAACAATGAGACTATGAGAAAGAAGCTACTACTGTCACGGCACAAAAGGCAGTCCTGATATAAAAGACTTGACAGTGGCGAAGGCTGAATCTAACTTATATTTGAATTGCTCAGGTTGCTTCCATTTCTCTTACTTGTCCTTACTGAGAAATAACTGTACTTAGTATCATGTTGTACGGAATGGATAATGTATCTCATAGAAAATTTATAGCCGACCCTTGAACAACACGGGGAGTAGGGGCGCCAACTCCTGAGCAGTCAAAAAATCCCCATATAACTTTAGACTTCCCCCAAATTTTAGTTGTCCCTCAGTATCTTTAGGGGGATTGGTTGTAGTACCCTCTTGTGGATGCCAAAATCTTCAGATGTTCAAGTCCCCTATATAAAATGGCATAGAACAATGCATACAGCTGGCAATAAAAAAAGCCGGCCTTCTTCATCCAAGAATTCCTAACAGTATTTTCCATCCAAGGTTGGTTGAACCCTCGGATGTGAAAGCTGGGGATATAGAGGACTAACTGTATACCTATTGGGGGGAGGAGGGGGGTAAGTCTGCATAAAAGTGGACCAGCACAGTCTGAACCAATGTTGTTCAAGGGTTAACTCTAATTACATTATCTAGCCTTAATGAGTGTAGGCAGTTCATTTTCATTCATACATCAAGCACAAACATGCTATCTTTTCTTAACTGTCTAAGTTTTTTTTAATTTTTTTTATTTACCATGCATCTACAAAGGAGCCACCTTCACCACTCAATGGTGATTCCAACAGCAGCTCAAAAAGCCAATGAAGTTTCCTGGGATCTCTGCTTTCCTGTGTTGAAATACAAAGTAATGATTAAAACAGAAGTCCTACAATGCTGTGAATGAGTCAGATCCTTTTATTTTATAAATATAAATATATATCTTATTTATAAATATAAGGATAGAGGAAGAAAATCAGATTAAAAGTCACAAGTGAGTCAAATCCAAATATGTTATCATAGCTCATGTTAAAAAGATAAGCAGTGAGAAAATTGTTAGCTAAATGGATTTTTTTCTATACACGTTATGGACATATTTAGTGTTAAAAACAACACCGATAACCTTGCATCATCTGGCTCTTACTACATGTAAGTTTATTTGACTTGTCATCTGTTCTAAAACAATGTATTACTATGGCCGAGAGGATATAATAATCTCTTAAGGTTACCACTCAAGGCTTATTTGAAAGACTAAATAGCCCTGACCGGTTTGGCTCAGTGGATAGAGCGTCAGCCTGCGGACTGAAAGGTCCCAGGTTCGATTCTGGTCAAGGGCATGTACCTTGGTTGCAGGCACATTCCCAGTAGTAGGTGTGCAGGAGGCAGCTGATCTATGTTTCTCTCTCATCGATGTTTTTAACTCTCTATACCTCTCCCTTCCTCTCTGTAAAAAATAAAAATAAAAAGAAAGCCTAAACAGAACCATTTCCAATTATTTTAAAATGACACAACTATGAGCAAAATTTCAAGTTCAGGAGGTATAATGAGAATTCACAGATTTTGAGACAAGGTATAAAAGTTTGAATAGATCAGTAAGACACAGAAGTAAGCAGGAGCACGTACGCAGGATGTTGCTATACAAGTTCCCCAGTCGTTATAAGTTTCCACTGTGATGTTGGACAGCGCTGTTCTAAGCAGAGGGCACAGAAGCTCCCAAAGCTTCTCCACCTACTCAAAACAAAATGCATGGGAAAATACTCAGAACGTGTCTTCGGCTCTTTTCCAGGAAACATATAAACACACAAACTGACACTGCATTTAAATTATTTCTTTAAAAAAGAAATTACTTCTTAGAACACCTAAGTAATCCAGAAAAGTAACTTTACTATATCATCATCACACACACCCAGTTATAATGTGATTGTTTTTCCAAAAAATTATTTAGAAAAGAGGAGACCCCTTATATGATCCCCTACAAAATCATATAAGTTCTCTTAAAGAGAGGTTCTCTCTTTAAATTTTTGAATAATATAGCATACTGAGCTGGAAAAAACCTCCATCATTTCAAAATTTTGTGTGCTTACCCAGCCGGTGTGGCTCAGTGGATGAGTGTGGACCCATGAACCAAGAGGTCGCCAGTTCAATTCTCAGTCAGGGCACATACCTAGGTTGTGGGCTCGATCCCCAGTAGGGATAGAAACATCTCTAAGAGAGATCAATTGGTTGCCTCTTGTACACAGTGGGAAGTGTACAAGAGGCAGCCAATTGATGATGTCTCTTATAAATGTTTCTATCCCTTTCTCTCCCTTCTCATCTCTCTATAAAATCAGTAATAATTTTTTTTTAAATTCTGACTAAGGACTATAATCACTTTAAAAAATTCATGCTTATTGAGGTCATATGATTGAATCCTAATTTAGGAAGGTATGACATTTTAAGACAAGTTCTTATTAGCCTGAAGTATAATCTTCAAATACCAAGTTTTGCATTACTATCAATAGCCTTTAAGAAATGTTCAGTTATACAGAGACTGCAAATATATGTATAGATGCTTATCACAGTTTAATGAGAATACAAATCACCTTGGGATCTTGATCAAATGCAGACTGACTCACTAGTTCAGGGTGGGACCTGAGATCCTTTCCTAACAAGCTACCAAGTAATGTCCATGGACTGCACTTGAGTCAAAAGGACAAATGGGGAGGCAGGGCTTGGGATAATGTTTCCAGTGGTAGCACCAGGCATTGATTAAAAGTAATAATAAGAGCCCTGGCCAGGGTGTCTCAGTTGGCTGAGTGTCACTCCATGCACTGAGAGGTTGCCAATTCAATTCCCAGTCAGGGCACATGCCCAGCTTGATCCCCAGTAGGGGGTGTGCAAGAGGCAGTAGATCAATGTTTCTCTCCCCCTCTAAAAAGAAATAAAACAAATAAAATTGTTTCATGATATTTGAACAGGAAAAAGGCAATAATACAAATTAACAAAGTTTTACTTAATAAGTGATGTTAATACATATAACTAAATTAACATATTAAAAAGCATTCATAGGCCTTCCAAAAGTATGTGTAATTAACACTTGGAGTTAAGTCGGCTCGCGTGAATTGCGCGTATTCCGCGAGATCAATGTTTCTCTCCCCCTCTAAAAAGAAATAAAACAAATAAAATTGTTTCATGATATTTGAACAGGAAAAAGGCAATAATACAAATTAACAAAGTTTTACTTAATAAGTGATATTAAAAAGACAGAGCCATCTTATATTTTGGCGGGAAATTCACCCGCACTCCAAGTGTTAAGTTGGCCCAAAACAATATTTGTGTGTTTCCTTTGGGGAAATAGTGGCCTACCTTATATTCAGGCATTGCAGACATTTCACCTGGTTATTTTCAGCCTAGTGTATTTTGATAAGAAACTAACCTTAGGGCAGATATATAGAACTAAATTTTACAATTAAAAAGGATACTCAAAAGAAGGGTGTCAAACTCAAAGTGCCTATAAGACCAAATGTGCTGTGTAGATGGGGCAAGGGGTTGAGAAGCAGCAGTTTAATGAGAACTAGAGAGTGCCCCATGAAGGAGAAGCCCAGGAGTAGCACCAGCAACAGATACAGTGCAATAGTGTGGAACCAGCATTCCAGGACCTTCATAGTTTTCAAGAGAAACAGAAATATTTTTATATGACATATCCTGATTTTCCCCCTAATGTTGGCAAATAATTCAAAATTTAAAACATATTAAATGTTGTCTATATACCAGGGGATTGTGACTTATACTCAAAAGCAATATGGAATTGAACATTTCAAATTTTTTTTGTTTTAACAGATTACTTTGTTAATATGTCATTCTAAACATTACATAAATACAACCTAAACATTATTAGTATCAAACACAGTTCTAGTAAGAAGTTCAAGAGTGCATTTATGGCTATTTTAGGAAATATGAATACTTTGGCTTTCATTATTACATCAGATCAAAAAAGCAATTCAAAGAATAGGTTTCATCTCTTCTATGATGTTAACAAAGCCAAGTAGAAAAATAAGTATTAAAAAAAAAGAAAGATCCCTAGCTGGTCTGGCTAAGTGGATAGAGTGTCGGCCTGAGGACTGAAGGGTCCTGGGTTCAATTCCAGTCAAGGGCACATGCCCAGGTTGTGGGCTCAATCCCCAGTAGAGGGCATGCAGAAGGCAGCTGGTCAATGATTCTCTCTCATCATTGATGTTTCTACCTCTCTCTCCCTCTCCCTTCCTCTCTGATATCAATAAAAATATATTACAAAATAAATAAATAAAGATACTCAAGCAATTTGGAAGCACTTATTCATGTTGTCTTCACTGCATACTAACTCATACAAATTACTCCATAATAGGAGAAGTGGTTCTTCACCGCTATTAGGAACTCAGCAAATATTTGTTGAATGCATCAACTAAGAATGGAAATGGACCTAATGTGTTGGGACTTACTACATAAGTGGAAAATGTAGCTTTAATAGGGAACGTGCTGTACAAATACATCACCTTTTCAAATGTCCAATGCTTAGAACCTCTGATTAAACCAGCTATAATTTCTGCAACACATCGCTGGGTGCTTTCATGTGAATCTGCAACCAAACGTTCTAAATGGGGCTTCAGCACTGGCAAAAAGGCATCATCAAAATTTCTGAATATACCCTATAAAACAAAGATAAGAAAGTTCCTCGGTACTTAAATGACTATCATCTCCATTTGTTTACTATATTATGACTGTGCTTAAAAAGCCACACCCAGTTCTCCCTTTTAGAACTTTATATTTAATTGTGACATGTAAAATGACCGTATTCTTATCATTTTAACTTAGAGGTACTGTTAATAAATAGAACAAAAATTAATAATCTTTCTGACTTTAAAAATAGCACACCCTTTAAAAAATAACAGAACATAAACACCCTTTAAAAAAATAACATGAACATCAAATGAATCTAGTTTTGTGACTTTTTTGTTTGCTTCAACTGCTAATTACAAAGATAAAGGGAAAAAACCTTTTTTAATAGAGTGCTAGGACAATAAGGCAAGATCAATATGATTGGCATAAGTTCCAGAGCCATTTTAAATGAAAATAAGATGACTAAACTCAAACTTTGATCAAATACTTTAAAACGTATAAACCTACAAACTGACAGTCACTAAGCTTTATGAAGAAGGCATATAAATAACAGTTACCTTAAAGAGGCAAAAACGTCGAGGATTAAATTTATCTTTTCCTTTTCTGTCTTCTAAAGATAGAAAAGTAATTAACTGTTCAACAAACTTAGGATCAGAAAAATGATCAAATATGATCTGTTCTGCCTGTAAAGTTAAAGAAAAAGAACATTTAGTGTTTAAAATGCATTTAAAAACAATTCTGAAAACATTAAAATTCATCTATAAAGTTTTGATACCTAACAGTAAGCTACTATTTTTGTTCTAAAGAATTTTCAGCCCTAGCTAGTCGGGCTCAGTGGATATAGCATCAGCCTGCAGACTGAAAGGTCCCAAGTTAGATTCGGGTCAAGGGCGCATGCCAGGGTTGCAGGCTCAATTCCCACTAGGAGCCGTGCAGGAGGCAGACAATCAATGATTCTCTCTCATCATTGATGTTTCTGTCTCTCTCTCCCTTCCTCTCTGAAATCAATAAAACATATATATATATATATATATAATTTTTAGTTCTCATAGAGGCTTTCTAAAATCCATATAATATCGCTTCCTAAAAATGTAAAATCCGTAAGAGTAGCTAAGTTTCCTTCATCTTCAAGTATGGATTCTATTTCTCAAACTGTGAATTAAAACCAAAACATCTTCTGCTTAGGAAATGAAGGCTTTATGCTACTGTACCATCTTGTGTGCAATTTAGAAAAAATCCCCAAATTGCATACCAAACTCCAGCAAATTATTTCCATATTTATATAGCATCAGAAGTTAAAAGATGAACTTTGTTCAGAATTAGAAAATGCATCTACTACACCAGTAACTTAATTGAGAAAGACATAAACTTAAAAGGCCTTAAGTCAACTTTCAAGCTGACAAATGATTTATGAGGACTAAGGAGTTCTAACTTAAATCTATAAACATCTATGTACTGGGTAACTATCATTTACATACAATAAAACACTAAAAGCCAGTCATTATCCTTGCTTTCAAGAAGCTTATTAGACAGAAATGGTACAAAAAAAAGAGCCGATAATGATACACAGTAGTGCTCAAGTGAGTGCCAAGTGGGGTAGTAACTTGAGAGTAACCTTAGATACAAAGAGACTCCAGCCACACCTTGGTCTAACAAAATAGTGGAGAACAAGGGAGATGGGTGGGGTGGAGTAAGGGAGTACACATTTACTGGTATTTAACCCAGCGCTATACTGAAACACACAAATTGGGGAGAAAAATGAACTGAATTTGAAATGTATCTGGCTACAAGTAAGTTGCTTTTGAACCAGGGCAAGTGTTAACTCATGGTGAAAATGGAATGCTTACCTCTGTCAAATCCTCCCTGCTCCTGCCAAGCTTGGGCTGTTCTTCCACGCCAGCATAAACAACCATATTCCTACACAGTAAGAGTTTAAATTGTAATACACGTAAGAAAATATATAAGATCTTCGTGAATAGAATGCATTGGAAGGCACTTTTAATAAACTCTAATTAGATGCCATGTTTGGGAATAGGAATACATCACTAACAGTCCTGGCCTTAAAAAATCTATCAGATCACTGTGTCCTTATGACACAAATTAGTCAACAGTAAGAGATAAACAAGCATTTCTCTGGGCTGGTTTAGTCATGTTCAGTATTAATAGGTAGGAATATGATTAAGAGCAGCTATTAACAAACACCTTACACGTATAGTGGTAGAACTAAGGAAGCCTAAGGGCTTTGGTGGAAAAACAAGAAAAGAGGCAGGATCAAGGTATAGCATTGGCAGGAGAAAAGAAAAAGAGGAAAAGGGAAAAGCCTAAAGAGTGTGTTTTTTGGTGGTTGAGTCCTTCTAACTGCTTCAAGTGCTTCTGAACATCCCCAGAAGTTTAAAGATAAAACAAATTATATCAGAGATAATCAGCTTAATAGTAAGGTGCATGGGAAGTCGTACTTACTGTGGCCAGGTGTAGTATCCCCAGTGAGTTTTTTCCACAAAGTAACTTGACTCCCATTCTTTTTTAGTTTTTGGTATACTTTTGCTATCATAATGCAACCAATGATTATCAGGCCTATCGCCAGCAAGAATTTGGGTGGATTTAGGGTATCCGCCTGAGGAAAAAACAAATTACATTTGATAAACTTAAAAATATGTGTGCAATAATTATTCTCAACTTTTAATCAATAGGATTGGTATGCCTTTGTCTTCATAACAGGACTCTCTTATAATTGGCACAAGGCAAGACCAATCATGTATATCACTAGTTTTTACTAAGCCAACTGTTTTCCTTTATAATATTTTAAACTTTGTATTAAAATATTTTTATACTCCTATAGTTTGTATAGAAAAATATTTGCGATCAAGAACTACATACTTTGAAAGAAGCTTCCAAGTCTGCTGAGAAGCACTATTAATTACATTTGGTAGTACTTACTGATTTCATAGGGGTTGATGGTCAGCTTTTTATGGGTTCTTTTTAGCTGCTTAAGAATACCAGCAACAGCTGAGATTGCCATCTGGAAATGAAACAAATAAGGTGGATGTGTCAACTTTTTAAATCTCTTAAATGGTTGCCTGCCTTAATCAAAGCAGAAGCTGGATTTCTTTCAAGAGCAGAGAAATACCTCACCCAGTGATACCTGGTGGCACACGAGTGCTAAATCTGACCTGGAAGGAGTCTCTTACAGTTCTTACTCTTGAACCTTCAACCTTCATGCTAGTCTCTGCCTAGAAAACTTTGATCTTTTCTTCATTACACCAATACATGCTCATTCTTCAAATCTCAGCCAAAACATTTCTTAAGGATCTTTCTCCAATGTACCAGCCTAGGTCAGTCCCACCTTGTACCCCACCTCGAATTCTTTGCAAGTAAAACCAAAAAGTTGTATCCTCGGACATCTTCCCCTTCCTGTAACACTTCATATAATTAACTCGTCAAAGTCAATCTTTCCCATTAACCTATAAACTTGCTCCCTGCTATATCCCCAGTGCTGAAAGGTAGTGTCCGAACATGTCCTCATGTATTTATTAGCCGAGGTATCATCTCTCGACCAAAAGAAGTAGGCTTCAAATCAATGCACTCCAAGATATTTATTGTGTCTTGTTTGTGAAGAATTTAAAGGCTTCACGTGAGGTAAAAATTCTCAAACCCAAGACTGTAACTAAAATAAAATATCTACCTTTCGAACTACAATTGCATCATGGTTGAGATTCTCAATAAAAAAACGTATGGCACGAAGAGGTAATACTCGGTCATCTCTTAAGAGTAGAGACAGAAGCCCAATGCCTATATGCTCAAATTTCCAGGGCCTAAAAAGGGGAAGGGGAAAACAAAATCACAAAACACATTGCTTATAAAACCACTTTTTAACAAAAAAAGCAGAACTGAGTTTGAAACATTTTTAAGTATCCCAAATTAAAATAGGTATACTGAAGAACATCCCTCCTATCATTAGCCCAAACTTCCCCTCTTAGTCTTGTAAATTCATGAATCAGACCACAATATTTTGTGATACAGTCTTTCAAGGCCTCCAGGACAAAAAACTCCTATAGTATTTAAAATAAAAGCTTTGAGAATTAAAAAATTCTTGTACTTACAGATTTCTCTGTTCCACACCATCTAGCAAAGTGTTTACCAAATTTTCATAGTTCCTTAAAAAAAAAAAAAAAGTTCAGGTGAGGTATTGTTTTAACAAAGTACTAAAATGAACATAAAGTAATAATATAATTCAAATTCTGGCTAGATTCACCCTCTCACTGGTGAGAAGCAAACTAAAGTAAAAGCAAATGGATGAACAGAGACACTGGGAAAAGAACATGAAGGGTACAAAGAAAACCAAAAAAAGTATTATGCTAGGTACAGAGCAACTCAACTGCTCCAGAGTGGACATTCAAAAGTCAATTTGTGAGTAGTGATCAATTAGTTGGGAGTGGTTTGCCCATGTGGCACTCCAAGTATATACATAAGGTAGGCTACTATATATAAGTTTATTATTTTTATATAGAGATATTGGAAAAAATTAATAATCATATTCAGAAGGCAGAGAAACAAATCAAGATAGGAAGGCCCCTGCTTGAGTTTTATCACTGAAGCACTGAAATGCTTTGGTCTCAAAAATCTAGAAACAGGTTACTGATATCCTGATACCAAATTTGTATAAATCCGACCAAAAAGCAATTATTTATAAGTGCTATGAGAGATGTGTTCAACTTGAGTTAGTTTTTAATGACTGATATTTGTACTTAAAAATCAAAGAGAATTCACACTGAAAAAAGATATGATATTAAGATTAAGTTTATTTTAAGATGGTGTTTCCCAACTCCATAGCTAAAAGTGTCAATCAGGGATCTTCACAATGATTATTTCCTAAATTTTCGTATTTTTTTACAGAATCAATGTGTAAATTTTATTACATAGTTATGGTTTACCTATATTTTAGAGATATCTAAAACCCACTATCTATAATGTAATCTTCTTTGACAAGTAGGCACGTTTAATTACCTTAGGGCATCAGCATTCTTTACTTGTTGGCGTCTAAGTCCTTCTTTTATTTCTTCTAAGCTAGGCATTATCTGGTTGGTAGAGGGGTTTTTTGATTGTTGAAGTAATTCTGCTATTCCAACACATGACTTGGGAATCTTATTAAAAAGAAAAGCCAGGGGGGAAAAGTGAAGTATTGACACATACTACAATATGGATGAATCTTGACAATATTATGTTAAGTGAAAGAAGCCAGAAATAAAAGGCCACATATTGTATGATTCCATTTATATGAAATGTCCATAAAAGGTAAGTTCACAGAGAAAGAAAGTAGATGAGTGATTTTCAGAGGCTACAGGTATGGGGGAACTGGGAAGTAACTGTTGCTGGGTATATAGTTTCTTTTTGACTGAGGAAAAGGTTCTGGAATTAAGAGTAGTGATAGTTGTACAACCCTATGAATACACTATTGTTGAGTGAATGTTTGGAATGTGAATTACATTTCAATTAAAAAAATTTTTAGCGGTTTAATCTAATGACAGCTGTAAATAGCAAAACTGTTTAATAAAAAAGGAATACATTTAGAGCAGTGATTTTTAAACCAGAGGACAGATATCAAACATAACCACTTTAGAGAAGAGGAGCATTCAACTGTGCTCACATCTCTTTTAGCCATCCTGATTCTGATGGGTGCCTAATATGCATTGGAAGATTTGTAGATGATCTACTGCTACATCTCTCCATTTGAGCACCCAGGAACCTGATATTCTCTACTTTTTCATTTGTCAAATCATTCCATTTCAATTTTCTTCATTATAAATCATGAACCCAGTGGCTAGTATGAATAGTACTCTAAAATATCAATTCTTTGAAAAATGAGGCCACAGCATGTACAGGGAATAATGGTAATTACAACAATGTAATAACCCTTTGTGGCCCCTTGGAAGAGAGCAGCCTAGCTCACTCCTGGCCATGCTCCAACCTCCTACTCCACCCTGCTATCTACAGTAAAGATCACAAAGAAAACAAAACAAATGCTTTTAAAAATTAATTATCAAGAATATTATTACAGAAAAAAAGATAAGAAAAATAGAAAAGCATTTTAACAGGGTAGTATTTCCACTAAAATCTGAATTAAGAAATGGCTATACTTACTGTGAAGTCCAAGCCAATTGTTTCATACTGACGATGAATCTTTTCTGCCAGGTCATCAAATAGTCTCACTATTGATGGTTTTTCTAGGGACATGGCTTTGCTAAGACCAGAAGAAACAATTGCTGGCCAAGTCTGTACAATACAGTCCCAATCATGAAGGTTTGCCAAGCATACACCACTGTGATTTCCAAGGAGACAATACAAGGCACCCTGCAGAAAAATAATTATTAATATGGGAACTAAGAAGCCACTCACCTACATGATGGTTTTAAATTTACTAAACAGTGATTATTGATTCTGTTTAGTAAAATAGGTTCACATATTTGTTTGGCATGTTACTTTTAGAAATTTGAACTTGACATTTAATTAAGTGTCATCCAGTAATATTTTCTCTAAGTCATTTAACGGGGGCTAGCTCAAAAAATGGCTATTCGGATAATATAAAAGTGAAAGGATTTTGTTTTTAAGACAAAGCTTCCATCCCAATTCTCTTGTACTACAACTATATTGTAAAAGTCATGAACTATATAGACCACTCCTAGCATTTTAGGGCATAAATGTGTAGAATGATTTCTGAAGTAGTTAATATATCTTTCCCACGTATTTTCCTAAGTATATAAAAACAAGGCTACTTAATTATACTGTGTATTTTCTAGTCATAAAAGTTCAATTTATCAGAATGATTCTGATGACAGTAAGTTACATTTCGATGAAAAGAACAATTAGTACCCAAACATTTCCTGAACATTCACCTGAACTAAGTTCCGATCAGACTTCTTACCCACCTGATGCTGTACTCCTCTTTACAGGTCCTCTTAAGGTCACTGTTAAGCTCACCTATACTGATCTAATAGACATTTTTCAATTTTGATATTACTTAATCTATCTGATTTTGTACATTTAAAATGCTTTCAACAAGATCATTAAAATACATCCCAATGAGTTACACCTTCTACATTGGGGGGAGAGGAGGGAAGCACATTTTTTTCCATTAAGAATCATGTAGTAAATAATTGGCCATACAGTCTCTGTTGAAACTACTCATCTGTCACCATAGCATAAAATAGCTATAGACAATACATAAAGGAATGGACATGGCTGTGTTCCAATAAAACTTTATTTACAAAAGCAAGTGACTGAGCGCAAGCTATAGTTTGTTGACCTGTTCTTACAGGCTAATTTCAAGGAACTTGTTTAGTTCTCATCTTAACTCTTTCCAGAAAGCAAATGACAGTACTGGTTGAGTTTTCCTTCTAGAAAGAAGTCTCCTTATCGTCTGTCATTCTTCTCATTTTTTAATGTATTTATTACCTTTCCCTTCTCAGTTACTCCTTCCTCTTGGGCTTCTAATGAAGTTTTCTCAACACCTGCCTCCTGGTCCTGCCTTACTCTCCTCCTAGGCTCTCATACCCATGTCTAAAGATTTCAATTATCATCAATATACACTGAAACAGTATTTTAAAATCCAAACTCAGGTGTCTAACTGCCTTGCCTCTTAGTTTATTGAAACTACTTCAAATTAAACTTGTCCAAACAAATTAATTTATAATCTAGTCTCCTCTCTCTGATGTACCCAACAACCAGGTGTACAATGCAGAACCTTAATAATTTAGATACTTTTTTCAGTCCCCCCCACATTCAACCAGCAAGTCTTATCAATTCTCCCTCATAAATCACTTTCAATCAGCCCAGTTCTATCTGATGGTATAAATCAGTGGTTCTCAACCTTCTGGCCCTTTAGATACAGTTCCTCATGTTGTGACCCAACCATAAAATTATTTTCATTGCTACTTCATAACTGTAATGTTGCTACTGTTATGAATAGTAATGTAAATATCTGATATGCAGGATGGTGTTAGGTGACCCCTGTGAAAGGGTCGTTCGACTGCCAAAGGGGTCGCGACCCACAGGTTGAGAACCGCTGCAACGGTTTTGATAAATAATTTAATAATTGGGAAGAAAACAATAAACTGTACCTGTGAAGTACACTGATGTCTTCAACTTACTTTGAAATACATAAAAAAATAAGATGGCTGAAGAAATAAGATATGAGATAAAGTAAATCAAGCTTTAAAATGGTAGACATTACCTGAACGGTGGATAGTCACTGAAGAATTATTTCAACCTTTCTGTATGTTTGAAAATTTTTATAATAAAACAAAACAAAAAATAACTGTACCTTGAACTGCTGTTGTGTGACATCTTGTCTGTCAGGTCGTAAAAACTCCAAAACCAAGGGAATGATATCTCTGCAGCAGAAGTTATATGCTCCCAAGGCAGAAAAAAATGTTTGCTGAGCCTTATTTCTGACCTAGAGAGAGTATTAACAGAGGGCTTTTATTCAATGGTAGACAAACTACAAAAATTTCTAAATGAATTATCATAAAGTAAAAATTTAAATACTATAATAGAAAAATATACCAAAGCAATGCCTTAACAAAAACAAATAATTATCTTTTTATCAAAAGGAAAGCATGACCACCAACCATATCTACGACTTAGGTTACATAAGTACAAATGTTTTTTATAAAGGAGAGACTAAATGGAACCAGTATGCATTTGATCAGTAACACAATCAGCAGGATATTAAACTTCTTATTCCGAGTTACTCTTGATGAAAAGTCTGATTTTCTCTAAAACACAGAACTTAATTTTTTCAATACCAATGTTATCACCACATATTTTATAACACAAGCAAAATATTCAGCGTAAATATAAAAACAACACACAGTACATATTTTAAATCCTTTTCAAAGTAAGTTTAGGTGAAATATCTGGGTTAAAGACTAGTTTCCCAATTTGTATTATTTTATAAATACAGAATAATTAGCTGTACATGAATCTCTTTACTTTTTTCCGTTTTCCATGATTAGAGATAAACTCTTGGTCCCACACTACCTTAAAGGATAGACCCCATAATTCACATGGTAGCAGCTTCCTAAAATCCAAACATAACACCTAGGAGGGATTACATGGCCTTTATGATGTGATTTAATTAAGTGGCAGCAACATTACACTAGCACTATCCATCAACTTCAATTAATTTTTTTTAATTGGAGAAGCAATTACACACAGCAAAAATAATAATTATTTTTAAAAGACTAGCAAAATTAGCATGAATATATTTACGATTTGAAAGATGTTCTCTATGCCAATAAATTCTAAACTCCCTTGTTAACATGGGGATACTTAGATTGCATGTAATAAAATGGGAGTGGGGAGAGTGGTGTTTAGACTAGGCCTTACCTGACTGTATGAACTTGTAGATAAACGAAGAAGATCTCTGATCATATCTTGATGTACCTTTTTGTACTCACAACCTTCAACAGTTAGTGTTCGTAGCTACGAAAAATCAATGTAAATCAAATCTCAAAAGTTTGTACGAAAAGCTCATTTAATTATGAAGTAACAAATAATTAAATATTCATCTGGAAAACTGTCATTTAAAGAAGTCATCTTGATTTTAAAAAGATATTTACCTCATGCTGCAACATTACTCTGTCAATCAACAGTGCTCTGATATGTTGTTTTTTCCCATGGAGCTGAAAGATAAAGTAGAAAACACTTCAACATTTTCCCTAAATGACCACAACAGTGGATTGTCCTGAAACCCTTAATGAAAAATTAGTTCAAAGAAGGTCATGGCAGGCTGGTGACTAGTGGAGGTAGTTCATTTATTCTAAAGCCAACAGGTTTATTTTAAAATGTACTATTTCAATCAATTTTATGTATAACAATAGAAATATTCCCTTTAAATGGCTCATCCAACACCCCATTTTTCTGATAAATTATGAACAGATTCATGCACGGGAAGCAATAGAAAGCAATGGAGTTGGTTCTTATTCTGTCAAAGTACACAAACAGCCTACAAAGAAAATTTCTGGACTCAGTTACATTTATAAGTAGACTCCCTAGGTGACTGCGCGTGTTTACTACAGAATATAATATCTTTTATTTTTCTGAAAATTATCATTTAAGCTCTCCCTCACCCCCAATCTTCTACCCAGTCACATTGGTCATCAAGTCCCCACAATTCCTTCTTTTTTATTTTTTAATATATTTTATTGATTTTTTTACAGAGAGGGAGGGAGAGGGATAGAGAGTTAGAAACATCGATGAGAGAGAAACATCGATCAGCTGCCTTCTGCACACTCCCTACTGGGGATGTACCCGCAACCAAGGTAGATGCCCTTGGCCGGAATCGAACCTGGGACCCTTGAGTCCGCAGGCCGACGCTCTGTCCACTGAGCCAAACCGGTTAGGGCAATTCCTTCTTTTTTAAAACACTTTTTCTCCATCTTCATGCCAGTGACCAGATTCAGGCTATTTCTCCATCTGGGCTATTAAAATACTTTAACCAACCTCCTATTTCCAGTCTCAATCTCCTACTGCATATTTTTCACAGTGGTAAAAGAGCTTTTCAAAATTCATTCAATTTAATATTGCTCTTTCTAATATTCAAGCCAGATCTAGTTAAAAATCTTTAATGACACCCCTGAATATAAAACTAAAGCACTTTCTGGGGAAAAAATTATAAATGACCTGGTGTAGCACCTGCGACTATTCCCAACAGCCAGTTTCCTAAAGCAAGCCATGTGTGTAACATCTCCCTTTTATATACTGCTAGAGGCCCAGTGCACAAAATTTGTGCACTAGGGCGGGGGTGGTGGTGGGGGGGTCGGGTCCCCTCAGCCCAGCCTGCACCCTCTCATAGTCCAGAAGCCCTTGGGGAATGTCCAATTGCCAGCTTAGGCCCGCTCCTCAGGACATCCTTAGTGCTGCCCTGCCACCGCCGCTGTGCTCACCAGCTGTGAGCTCAGCTTCTGGATGAGCAGCGCTCTTCCTGTGGGAGTACACTGACCACCAGGGGGCAGCTCCTGCATTGAGCATCTGCCCCCTAGTGGTCACCGTGTGTCATAGTGACCGGCTGTTCCGCTGTTAGGTGATTTGCATTTTAGCCTTTTATTATATAGGACTAGAGGCCCGATGCACGAAGATTCGTGCAAGAATGGGCCTTCCTTCCCCTGGCTGCCAGCACCGCCTCCGCTCTGGCCTGGAGACACCTTTCCACCTCCCCACGCTGCCCAGAGCGGCTATGTATGCAAATTAACCTGCCATACTCACTCCTGATTGGCTGGTGGGTGTCACAAAGGTACGGTCAATTTGCATCTTTCTTTTATTAGTGTAGATTCCTTCTGTCTAGCATTTCTTGCCTACATAAGAAACTAACACAACCTTTTTAGACCTAATTTAAATAAAAACCTCCTATAAAGAAAACTGCCAAGAACATCAAATGGCTAACTTAAGTATTCTTTCTTCTATGCTCTGAGAGAAACTTGTACTGACTTTTCCTGAAGCATAAATACAACATGAGATATATTTTCCTCTGATCTACATAAAGTGCCTTTGGACAATTCCTATCTTTTACTCAGTACTTCAGGATCTTACAAGGCAGTTTCAATGCCATTGCCAAGTTATCACACTTCAAATTCCCACTGAGAGTTAAGAGACTGTGGAAATAGACTGAAGAGTTTGTTTCAGAAAAATACATTTTTTTCCTAGGACCCTTTTGATTATATCATGATATCATATTTAAAAATCTACTATTTTTTCTTATGTCAACTTCTTCTCTATGCCTAATAATCACTAAATCAGGTGGTTATATTACACATCTTTAAAAATATTATTTCAGAGTTGTAGGGGAAAATACTGACCCGATTTTCCATTGATTTTTTTACTAGGTTAAAGCTTTTCCAACGGGAGTCAAATTCATGCTTGTGAGATCCTTGGAACTGCAAAAGGTCTCCAATAATCTGTGTCAAAAAATTTCAAATTTTATATTTTTAAGTCATTGCATCAAACCTATCCTATTAATAAATATGAAACTATTAGATGACAACTGTACCTTTATGATAAGAAACAATGACTTGGTGTCATCTTCTGAATTATTAAGTATGTGGTCTATAAGAAAAAAAGAAATCAGATTTTGATTAAAATATTTTGAATTACTACAGTACTCCTAATACATTAAAAGTCTATTAGTTAAGGAAAAAAACACCTCACGATATTCTCACTATTGAGAATGAAAAATGTTAAGTAAAAGCACATGTTACAGAATTAAATTCTAAATATTTATTAGTAAAAAAAATGCATATATGTACTTACTAAGAAGTTTCCTTATTACTCTAGCGATGGCTTCTCGGTGGTTCTCTCTGGATAAATCTGTTTTAGAAAAATGAGAAGGTATTTTAGAGACACTGAAACACTTCCATACTGTTGAAGTTTTTACCAACAGTTTGTTTAAAGAAGAGATAATGTATCCAGGAGAAAAATAAACAAGTGAGTTGGCCTTCATAATAGTTGGATTAATGACTAAGCATGATATAGAATAACCTTCACATTTACAATGACCTGCTTATAAAACTTGATTAGACAGGCAAGGAAGAGGGAGGAAAAAAACCTATCTTTGCCAATAAATATTTCAAAGACTCTATTCACTAACTAGAGACCATAAATGCATAGGATTCTCTAATTAGTTATGGGTGACCCAAATCAAGCAAGCTAAAATTACTCTAGCAATTAATGCAACTAACTCCAGTGTTAATCCAGCAATAGGGAAGTGTGTCAAATTTCTACCAATGTTAGATTCAGAACATTAAATGAATAGAATAAAATGCTTTGCATAAATATTTATATGAAATTTAACTATGGTAGAAAAAGAGATAGTCAGAATATATAAAGGTTATAATATTCTCATTCATATCAAGTATATCAGTTCTAAAACAATCCTAAATATAAATGAATATTACAGTATATGAAAGTCTGCCTCTGCAAATAGAAAATATCCAAATATTTACTGACCCAAATTTCTATCTTGTACTAGCTTACCCTTATATAATAATTTTCTAGTTTCTCCAGAAAAATATAACTATTGTGTAATTAATATTCACTTTTATATATAAAAAGGAGCATAGGAAAATTATAACCACAAAATTATTCCATTTTAACCCTTTAGAATAATTGACAAAAAATAGACTACGCAGATTTACTCAGATTAGGATTCACATACCATATTCAAGTCCAGTATACAACTTTGTCTCTTCCAAGGACACCATACTTGGAACCCTGTACAAAAACAAGAGTGCTTGTATTTATTAATAATACCAATAATAAGGGTTAAAGGGAAAAATGTCATTGCTAGAATGTTTAAATCAAAACAAAGATGATGATGCTCTTTTAACAAACACAGATTTCCCATCTTCAATACTTCAATTCTTTACTTTATCCTTGTGAGGATAGATGCTATCTCTTTCATCAGTAAGAACAATAGTACTCATCTTAAAGAAAATGTTAATTACATTTAATGACTTTGGGGGGAGTGATTCACTGCTCAAATGAGTGTTGTATTGATATTCTATAGTCAAGTGTAAAAGCTTAAGTCTGATGATAAACATTTATACATTTATACAAAGGAAAGTTAGATTTGTAATAGCATAGTAAGGGTTAAAAGTAGTCACCAAAAACCCACAATCAAATTTTATTGTAGAATATATAGCAGACAAGCTTCTTTAGACAATCAATACCCTTCCTCTTAAAATCAGCCAAACTTATTTCTCCTACCATCTGCAGAAAAATGCCACTACTTCAAAAGATGTTCAGAGGTAAAAAAAAACAAAAAAAAAACCCACTGCATTTCCTAGTTAAAGATCTGTCACAAAGAAACATGTTACTGAAATAAACTGAACTAGTTAAATCTATTAAATGAAAAGTCACTTTTTAGGTATGTGAGAACAAGTATTGGAAAATACAAACTTTTGTAACTGAAATCTAAATTTTCTACAAAAATACTTTAATTTTCAACATTTTATATCAAAATATGAGACTGAATTCAATAACTTTTTAAAAACAAAGATATATTACTTTCTAAGAGGAGAAACACAGGCACAATTGCCAAGAAAACATGGGATAAGCATATATAAGGGCTAAGTAGCAACAAACAGAAATTTTACAGTTATTACTCATCACTCATGAATTACACAGCCTTGTAATGAAGAAAACACTTTAAAATCAATACATTACATCTCTAGTGTATTTTTATACGTTAAATTATCTTTACCTTAGTATTTCATAGTTTTAAATTCTGGGATTTATCTAAATAGTAATAACATCAAGATTACTAAAATGCCAATTGTAAGTATGTCCCTCCCCATAATCTAAGCCTAGAATGAAAATAGTATCATCACAAGATTCAAAACCAAGCCTACAGAGTATAAACAAAGAATGGTAATGGGTTATAATATAAAATGCTAATTTGCTTCTCAGAGATTTTCAAGTTCAAATTCTAATTCTTAATATCTGGTTTTCAGCCCTAGCTGGTTTGGCTCAGTGGCTAGAGTGTCAGCCTCCGGACTGAAGGGTCCCAGGTTCAATTCAAGTCAAGGGCATATGCCCGGGGTTGCAGGCTTGATCCCCAGTAGGGAGCGTGCAGGAGGCAGTCAATCAATGATTCTCTCTCATCATTGATGTTTCTATCTTTCTCTCCCTCTCCCTTTCTCTCTGAAATCAATAAAAATATATTTTTTTAAAAATCTGGTTTTCATTGCATAAAACTTGGAAACTTGAGGATTCTGTAAAATTGTGTATGACTGAAAAATAGATATGTACCCAGAATTTAGTCAGTAAAAATAAAATAAGATTCCTTTAAAATGAATGCAAAGGGGAGTCCATGTCTACTGAAATTAGTTTCACCAGCAAAGAGAAAAAGGCTGTGCTTAAGCAGTAACAAGCAAAAAGCATAAGACTGTTACCACCCTGGCCTAACCTCCCTTGGTAGAGGATGGGGAGGTGCTTGTCATGAGCTGTCACATGAGAGGACATCTCCTCACTGCTGCTATAAATATAAGTAGTTTACTAAAGTAGGAATACAATTGTACCATAACCAGTCCATACCTAGTACCGAATAATATTGAACCAAGCATACATTTTAATTATCACAAAATTAGTCTTATAAGTATCATAAAAAACAATCTCTACAGCAAACCTCAGAACAATTTTTACTATATCCAAAGGGAGGAGGGAGAACCTATCAAACAAATGAAAAAAACCCAACCCTATTAATTGGTAATTTGAAATGTTTTTTTTGGTATGCATTTATGATCCTAGTAACCAATTACACTGTAATCACTTTTAAAAACAAGTCTCAACTATAAGCCCTCATACCAATTTTTAAAATCCACATGTCACTCTAAATAGTTCCCCTATTAAAAAATTTGAAGAAAGATGATCAGTTATTATAATTACTTTAAAATATCAGCCTGCATGGGATTTTAAAGTATAGTATTAAGTAATCCATTTAAATAAAAATTACTTAGGCTTTTATTTTTAAAATCTAAATTAAAATACATCTACAGAACTCAAGGGTAGAGAAGGCATCTGGTTAGACATATATTTCAGTTTTGTTTATTCTTGTCCATCACTAATTCCTTTTAGGCTTATTTATCTAAGATTCAGCTTTAACTGATCTCTTATCTAATAAGTTTATTGAACTCCATTTGGGTTGACATGTTTTACAGTAAATGTTTCTCCGCAAGTGTAAAAACATATTTATACCAATTTATTTCTTCTGATCTCTAAAAGAATAATTTTCTAAAAGAAATCTCTAGTCATGACCTATTTATCTCTTGTGGCCACTTTATAAGTCATGTGCAGCCATACTCTGTTATTTAAAACTGCTCTTGTAACTTTTAGTTATGAACATCTTAGCTGAATAGAATTAAAGTACTGTCAACTTATAGATCTGTGTTCTGATTAAAAGCCATAGTAGCAATATATATAATTTAAATCAAATACCATCACTTTCCCACCTCAAGTGAAATTTATTCTTCTCACATTCACTGTTTCATTTTACATGGAGTAAGTAATTTGACACAAGAACTAAATAAAATTCTGACAAGTAATTTCAACACAACATATTATAAATAATACCATCCATAAATAATGAAGTTAAATCAACTAAATAGTACCAGGCCATCTAATTTATAACAAGATCTATTCAATATGTGTGCCACCGGGCGGGAGGAGGGGATGGGACCTGTAAGTTTCCACAACTATGTAATTGGTACCACTAGATGGCAATCTTCTTTAGATGTGATCAGAGTAGAACTGAAAACAATCACTGGAGGAAAAAGATGGTGAAAAGGGAAGCAGTGACTAATAACATAAAAACAAAATATACAAATCAAATATGCAAATGAAAGCTAGATTAACTGTCGTAACACAACCGCAAACAGTAATAACTCTTCCTGTCTGTAAGTGAAAGAACAAGCTACCCTTTTCAATAATCACTCCCCTCCCAAATGAAAACAAACCTAAAGGTATAAAACCAAGCCACTAGATATTTTTTCCAGCCAAGATTACGAAGAGTTTCACAAGAGACAATTGGCCTATTTCTGTGTTCTGTTATGCAATTCAATCCTAGGCATCAATAATAACAATAGACACAAATGACAAGCTAGCTCTTCCTCTACCATGGGCATAACAGGTTGCTAAGTAAAGAAAGAGAGATCTTACATAGTGCTAGGTTGAAAATTTATGCTGAGCATAAGAACTATTTTCATGTCTGACACATAAGCTTTTAAAAATTCAAAGAAAACAGTCAGAAGGTGAAATAAGGAGAAAACAGGATTACTCACCGTGGAGTAGTAACTGTTTCCTTTTCTGTGTGCGGCTCCCCCAGCAGAGCTGGGTAGTTCCCTGGAGGTGCCAAGAGAGGTTAGCTAGCCCTGCCCCTCATCGCATAACAACACATCCTTTCACATATTAATGAAATGGTCTCAACTCTTAGACCTTAAGTATGAATTTTTCTTGAATGAAAAGTTAGTAAAAGCTGAGATCTTAAGAATGATCTAACTAAGAATGACTTACAGATCTACCAGAGAAAAGGGGGTATAAAGTAAAGAAGAAATATTGGAGATGAAAAATGATGACTCCTCTACCTTGAGTAACCCTGTTTTTATAGATGCTATTAGTTTTTTACTTTCTGTGATAGCTGGTTAGACCTAAAAGATTATGAGTGGACTGCAAAAGGAGAAATTAATGATGATTTGAGGATTAAAGGCAAGTGTCCAAAATTCCTGTGAGCCTGCAAAGACATACTCCAACTTCCACATCTATAAAGGTAGAACTATGAGTATAAACTATATCACAAATATTTCTATTAAATCATCAACTCAAGGTTCCAAGGGCGAAATAGAGAGGTTCCAATATAAGAGTAATTAGGCAGACTTAGTACAACAAAACTGCTAAATATCAAAATTGTACTAAACTAAAAAATGTATCCTTTAATTACCCTCAAGGAACCGTAATTTACCCATCATTTGAAACAGTAAAATATATAGTATGTACAAGATATTTAGTGACCCCCTACACTGCTAAAGGCCAAAATTACAATGCAGATACATTAGGTATATCATTTATTTTATACTTATTAGAATAATCAACTTATCTAAGTAGTTTATTTTTTGTCAGTCTCTAATCACTTAGCATAGTTCTTATATTTATAGTAGCCATTCCCCTGAACAATGGGATTTTAAGATCATCCCATATACTCTATTAGAAACTAAGTTAGATTTTCTTACAGAAAATCTCAGAACTAAGTTTTTCATTACTTTTCAATTTTCCAGAAGACAAATACTACTAATACATGCGCAAGGCAAACTTAATAAAGCAGCTAGAATATTTTACCTAATTGAGATTTATATAAGAAAAAGAAAAGCATAAGTTGAAATTTAAAAAACTGAGTTGCTATGTGCTTCCAAAAACTGCTTGAGTATTTTGGAAAATGCATACTGTTCCATAATACAAAGGCAAAATTGTTTGTTATTAACATCGGTAAAATTTTAGCACCTTAGGCATTACACTAAAGCATCTGTCACATTTATGTCTTTCCTTTTCTCCCCGACCTGATACATTTTACTCTATTTCCCATGGAGCAACTACTTTCCTATTGTTGTTTTTATGTACTAGTTTCAAACTGATGTGCTGTTGATAATTTAATTGAGAGTTATGCTACAGATATTCTTTCTTCACACCAGGCAGTGTGATTTAATATCACAGAACAATGGCACCATCAACTGAAATTACTTAGTGTTTTCAAATCAATGTACATTTAGAAGATTTTAACAACTGACTTACTAAAAAAGCATTTCAGAAATTTAAAAAGCTAACTTTATTTTATGATACTTTGGTGAGAACCAATTTACTATCAGCCAAAAAAAGCCAAAATGTTATATAAAGAAAATATAAGGTGGCATACATTACCAAAACAAATTAAAATTTCAGATAAAGATGATACCAGTTAAGAAAATGGTTTTAAAGGAAAGGATTCTGATAAGAATGAGTTAAAGGCCCAGGGAAGACTATACAAACTCCGTGTTTTGGCAACTCAATGGCTAAGGGCTGTTCATTCATTTTTATTTCAACTTCATTAAATCATTATCCTGCATAGATGTACGTAACTACAAAGACTCTTAAAAAATGTGTACTATTCAATGATTAAAATGATTGACTTTTTCATCATTTCATATTTTATTTTGTTAGGTATTACTAAATATACAGGGGTGGGCAAGAGTAGTTTTACAGTTGTGAGTATGGGAAACAGCTTTCTTGTATTATTGTTCATTATTGTATTTTTCATACAAACAACTGTAACCCACTTTTTAAAAAAAATATATTTTATTGATTTTTTACAGAGAGGAAGGGAGAGGGATAGAGAGTTAGAAACATCAATGAGAGAGAAACATTAATCAGCTGCCTCCTGCACACCCCCTACTGGGGATGTGCCTGCAACCAAGGTACATGCCCTTGACCTGAATCGAATCTGGGACCCTTCAGTCTGCAGGCCGACACTCTATCCATTGAGCCAAACTGGTTAGGGCTGTAACCCACTTTTGCCCACCCCTGTATACAAGAAAACATTTTATATGTAGACTTTTAAATATATTTAAAAATCTAATAATTGTATATTTATATTAAATAGCTTTTATTACTTCATTACATTAAATTTTCACACTAAAAGTGAAAAGTCAAAAACATCTCCATCTAAATTATCTTTCTTCTCCAACTTTTCTGGGAAAAACCTATAAAGGATACTCAGGATCAATTATATAGTTTATAGTGTATAGTAATGCAGGCTAACAAATTATTTAGTTATAGTCCATGGCATTTGTAACATTTTTATAACATGGTATTATTTTCCTTATTGAAAATGCATTTCATTATATATAAACCTAATTGGTGTATAATAACAAAATATATGGCAATTTTGTCCAGATGCACATTTATTTCAAAAGATAAATTCTTGCCCAGCTGGTGTTCTCAGTGGTTAGTGTCGACCTATGAACCAGGAGGTCATGGTTCGATTCCTGGTCAGGGCACATGCCCAGGTTGCAGGCTTGATCCCCAGTTGGGAAGCATGTAGGAGGCAGTTAATCAATGATTCTCTCTCATCAATGATGTTTCTATCTCTATCTCCCTCTCTCATCCTTTCTGAAATCAATAAAAATATACATGTAAAAATATATACACAAAAAAGATGAATTATTTGTGTCAATTCCCTATTATAGTGCACATGGCATAATATGGCTACATGATGATATAAACTTCCATATTGAACTATTATAGTGCACATGGCATAATATGGCTACATGATGATATAAACTTCCATATTGAAAAACCTCCAGGCCTCCTTAGCTGACCCTTCAAGAAGTACATCTAAATGATCACTCTACTAAAAATCTTCTCATCATATACACAGATTATACATGCTTTTGCTCTTAGATAAATTTTTGGATTAAATGAAGACACTTCTCATTGTCAACAAGTCCAAGCACAACTAAATTTACTAATTTAATAAACTCATTACATATTAAATTTTTTACTGTATTACTACACACTATTAAAATCTTCAAGAAAATAAAAACCATTGATTTTAATTTTAGGTCTCATTTAAAATTGTTTAAAATGAATCTCTCATGCCCCTCCAGGTGGCGGGCTCAGTTAGTTGGAGCAAAAGGTATTCCCAAGCACCAAAAGGGCTGCGGGTTCCATTCCCAGTCAGGGACCATAACTAGGTTGTGGGTTCGAACCCTGGTGGGGATGTTTATGGGAGGCAACCATCTATGCTTTTCTCTCTCACACATCAATAAACATATCCTCAGGTGAGAATTTAAAAAATAATTTGAAAATCAATCTCTCATAATAAAAATGAATTTGGTAATACTGCTCTGATATCAAACTATAAAACTAATGAAAAATAAAGGTTCTTTAAAAATTCAGCAAATTCCTAAGTAAACTGAAAACAGATTCCCTTACTTGAAATGACCCTACTTCACCCTCTTAAATCTAATGAGCAAGCTAAAATTCAATGTCTAAAAACAGCTTTTAGATTGAAATAAGTGGAAATTATGAAAAAGCATGATTCCAAACAATGATTATACAAAATATAGGAAAGACAAGCAAGTCATATTTTAAAACAACTCCTTGAAGCTTTTTAATATTTTTGTTGTAAAATCCACAAATAATTCTCCTCTTTGTGTTTTTTAGCGGGCAGGGATTACTTACTCATTTTTATGTGATTTTCATTAAGTTGTTCAGCAATGAGATGTTGATGTCGACAGAAAATGATCTAAGATGGTATACTGAAACTAGTATCTACTTATTATGTGAGCTAAAGTTACATATTTGCTGATGTCCATTAAACTCAATTTTTTAACTTAAATGGTAGCACTAACAATAGATTAAATCAAGACACTCAATTCAAAATAATAATACTTTGAAAAGCACTTAAATTCAAAAAAAGCAACTTGATAGATCTAAAAAGTTCAAAATCATAATGAATAACATGGACAAATTTTTATTTAAAAAACACCCGTTTTTTGCTGCAAAATCTTTAATCAACATTTACGGCAGACTAAAAGTATTTTTCTTTCCTTTTTAAAGCAGAGTATTTCTTAATTAACTTAGTAATCTAATAGATAAACTTAAATATCTCTAAATTAATATTTAAAACTCATGAACATTCAAAATTATCCTGGCACCATATGAAGATCTGAATAAGCCTTAAAGTTTACAGACCTAAGTTGTGCCTCAGGTATTTTTTGGCCTATCAATGACAAAAAGGTTAAAGTGATACAAACACCACCAATAACTATAAAACCAGAAAATCATTATGTGACTAAGACTTAAAATATATGCCAAATGGAAAAATAGCAAAATATGTAAAGTAGTTATTTTTACTTACAAGTTAGCAACTGGCTCTCCTTTCAATGGAGGTAGGAGGTTTCCTGAGCCAATTAAACAGTTGTGCACTATAGTCAGACTCTGTAGAACATCATCTCTAGAAAAAAATAAAAGGTATTTTCATATTTTACAAGACCCCAAATCCCTATTTAATAAAAAGCCAAGAATCTAGGGGGAAGTACAAAAACTTCATCAAGTGGGGATGTACAAAATTAAGGCAAAAAAATGGCAACCACCACAGTTTACCCACTTAATAGTTCAAGGTAATTAAACAGATATTTACTGGTAATAGGAGATGTGCTTATATTTAAGCAGGTTCTAAATAATCACAGGTAACAAAGACTGATTGTGCTTTGTAAAACAATTCTGAATTTAATCACCTATTTACCTAAAGATCACTACCACAAGAAAACAGTATTACATGAAATCTTTAAGCATATCTCATCTAAAAATGGACTAGCTAAACGTTCACTTCAAAAGGCAGTTTTGTGCAACAGACTATATAGTTGACATGAAGTCAATCATACTTCTTCCTCCAATCCCATTTCTACTGAATTTGCTATTAAAGTTTCCTGATATTTGACACACAGTAATTTTCCTACTATTATTTTAGGAACTGTCAAATATCCAAACTATAAAAGTCTAATGATTTCAAATAATTTTCTTATTAAAGCCTATAGAAAAGGAAAAAAAAATTACCTCACAGAGATATTTCTCTTAAGTAATATTAACAGCAATAATGAATTACCAAGAAGAAACAGACCAATAAATCTAAGCTGAACCTAGAAAGCAGGCATTACTTTCAAAGGGGACATAGCTACACACTTCCCAAAGATGCACAAGTGAAACAGCTAAGTAAAAAGCACTAAAAACAAGCGAGGACAAAAACCATTTATGTTTAAATGTTATGACAAATTTTCTGTTACACAACGCTATATTAAATGGTTTCTAATTACACTCATGTCCATGTTCAAAACTCACTGAAAATGAATACAGCAGACATCCAGAGAGAGAACGAAAGGCACAAATAAAGATATTTTTAGTCTAAAACCATAAAAACTAACACCAATTAATTATTTTAAAAAAACTAACCTAGACATTTCGATTTCTCCATCCCCACACTGCTGGAGTTTGATGAGTTCAGGCTGAAGAAAAGAGTCCAACAGAAAGAAGGCAAACGCCACCTCATTGGAAGAAGGAACATGCCACTGGATTCCCAGATTCCAAAGGTCCCCCGGTTTACCCCAGTCCTAGAAAAGAACAGCATTTGTTCAGCCAGTTGTGAAGTTGAAAAAGGAACATATACATAATTGAAAATGTTAGAATATGTATAAGTGTTTCAAACCTAAGATAGTGAATAATGCACACAAAAATGGCATGACAACGTATTATCCCTTCATTATAACTCCTGAAAAGGTCTCCCTGAAGAGCCCCTCAAATATTAGTTTACTTATAAGAGTAATAGTTAATTTATGTGAGTCTACTGAGTTACCCGATAAAATTATATTGAATTATACAGGTTAGATGTGGCAGAACAAGTCATCTCACACAAAAACAGGAAAGAAGAAAACTAGAGGAGCTCCAGCACTATGTACTAAGCTGCACACATTTAAAACATTCCAGGGAGCGCCATTCCAGTTGCCAGATGGGATGCTGCCTCATTCACAAATCACTTAAAAAGCCAATTAGATCTTCAAAATAAACAACCCAATAAGCTTTAATATAATCTACTTCTAAAATAAAGAAGTGACACCTTCATACACAAGAAAAACAACAACCACACTTTGAATTCCTTAGGAAAATAACCGGATATATCCTTAAATCCGAAATTATTGAAAATGCTTGCCTTGATAGGAAAGTATTCAGAGAGACTCCTGTCGAAGCCACCCGGCACACTGCAGTATTCTGTAGGATAGATGAGCGTGGTAGAACGAAGAAGGTGATGCAAAAGGTTGCAGGACAGAGTGTAACCCTGCTTACAGGTTAAATGTAGGGTTCTTTGGAGAATCTTTACAAGTTGCTCCCTATAAAGAAGCAACTTCTTCCCATCCACTCGAGTAATCTAAAAAGAGAAAGATTTTTTAGCCCGAAGATACTTGGGATAAAAGATTTAAGAATCAATAATTAATGCAAAGGTTAATGTTTGCATGAAAGAAGCCTAAAAGCATTAACAGTGTTTCTCTTAAAATAATTCATTTTAGGACTTACTTTTTCATTATATTCTAACAATCTATTCTTTATAAAGGTCAAACTCATTTTCGGAGTCCAGGCTCTCAAGTGCTATGGCATAGTAACATCCTTTCCAAGAGATAAAGCTAACTTAATGGAATTTCTGTTCTTTGGTTCCTGAACTAACCCATAAAAAATGCTAAAGTTTGATTAATGGCCAACTTTAGGACATAGAGAAAAAAAGAATTCCCAAATCTAATAACCTTTTCAATTAATGAGTTAACTATATTGGAATTAATCAGTAAAAAGTCAATAATACTGAACATAAGGTAATCAATAATTATACTCCTCTGATACCAGAAAGTGACATTATCTGACTTTTTGCCACTAAATCAAAAGAATACCTAAAACTTATGACCTTTCATGTTTTAATATCAAATTTTCAAAAAAGAATAAATACTAAGAGCAAGTCAACGTTTTCACAATTGTATGTTTTTATTCCAAAGATTTACAATACCTCAGACAAAAGTTGAAGATTCCATAGTAACTCCTTGTCTAGCTCTTCCTCATTTAATACATCATCATCTGAAAAAGGCAAAATAGTAAAGAGGGGAGAAAAAAAATCTGTGTATCCAACTAAATGAATCATTGTTTACATATTTATATTTAATATTTCTGATACCTGAAAAAGTCTCTTTTAGGGAGACTTTTCAATTCCTTCTTACTCTAGAGGAGGTGGAAACTCACAATTCAGAAAATAAACACAACAGCCAAATGTCTGACTGTGCGCATATCACAAAATAACTGGTATTTTTGTGGCAACTTTTAAATGGTTCTTGTAAGAAAATATTAATTGAATAAAGTAAAATTTCTAATCTGCCTGTCAAGATGGTGATATCTTATTTTGAGCAATCTCCCCCAAAACTACAAAATTAAGAAACTGCATAACTTAAAGGATTTGTTTTTATCAAGAGAATTCTAGAAACAGAAAAAATTTTTATTTAAAATTGTAAATACAGAATGGAAACTATATGACTTACTCATTGTAAGCTGAGTTATAACACTGCAGCAGTGAGGAACAAATAGCTTCAAAGATTCCTCTGGGCAGCACTGAAAACATATGTACATCATGTTTTTTGAAAGGTATAAATACTTAACAGTCACAAAGTATACACTAGCACTATATTCGTGGCAAATAAGGGCTGTAAGCAACTATTGAAAGGACTATGTATTTTAAGTATAACAAACATATCTAAAAAATTAGTCACATAAACCTGCTGGTTACTGATTAATTCATCAGTCCAAAAAACCCAAACTCACCTTTACAGCAGCACGGCACATGTCTGCCACCATACGGCCCGCCACTCTTGTTTCAAATATATGTGAAATCGAAAAATTAAAAACCTTCTGAAGGGCTACCTTTAAGATAGGTAAAAAATGAAAATGTCTAATCAGCATTTTAAGCAAAATTAAACATAAAACATTTTTTAAATGATGCTCAGACTATATTAAATGTAACCAAGTATGAAATTTTTAGCCATCAGAATTTATAAGGATTTGCTCACTAATGTTACATTCATATCTACAAGCAATCTTTACACAACACCTTAACATGAACAAAACAATTGAAGGACAAGATTTTATTTGCCACAGAAACACTAAACACAAAATTATAACTATTGGAAGCAAATATAATTATCTTGTTGGCTAGTCCAATGTAACACAATAATTTTTTGACAACCACATCTATTTAATTTTACAATCAAGTCACAGGATTTCAATTGCTGAATGAAAAATTGAGCTCTCCACATGGATTAACAGTACTTAGTATTATAAACAACTCCTTACTTCCTACAAAAGATTTTGATTAAATTAGTAAATATTTCATGCAGCTATAAGACAGGTTAGTTTTTAACCAGAATAAACAAATTGAACAGTGGTAATTTAATTTCAGATGGAGAAGAAATGGAAATAAAGTGTGGTTTTAAAGACCATACTGTACATAACAGGTACTAACCAATATTGAATTCATCCTAGTTTGCCAGATTTTTATATTTAACTAGAGGCATGGTGCACGGATTCGTGCACATTGAAAGGAAATTCATTAGAAGGTGGCCAGCAAGGCAGAACTTAGTGAGACAGGCCGGACATACCCTAGAGCCAACCTCCCGCAGTCCCTCCCTGCCCGGCTGCACCTGGGGCGGTGCTGGGGCTCGAAGGGCGCCTGTGGAGTGAACCCTCCGGCAGGTGGGGTCCCTTGGCCTGGCCTGTGGGTATTGGGCCAAAACCAGCAGTCTGACATCCCCCAAGGGAGTCCCGGAGTGCAAGAGGGCACTCTGCAAAGTTGCTGTCACTTGGCAGCTTCTGCATAAGCATCTCCCCCCTGGTAGTCAATGTGTGTTATAGCTACCGGCCGGTAGGCTGGTTGCTTAGCCTTTTATATACAGTAGGTAGGTCCTCGGGTTACGCAGGAGATCTGTTCTTATGGCGCGACATAACGTGATTTTCGCCGTAAGCCGGAACCCACCTACGTCACTCACATGGAGCACATACACAGCAGTAATGAAGTGAAACAGTACAACAAATTTAAGGGAAAGATAACAATTCCTGACCTTTACTTGTGGTAAATAAATAATAAAAAACATAAAGCACATATGTACATACATCGAAATGATGGAGCTTTTTTTTAAATAAATAAATGGGAGATGGCAACGTAACCACGAAACGACATATGTCGAGTCCTATGTAACTCGAGGACTGTTTGTACATAGATTTCTATCATGTTAGGACATAAGCAATTTCTAAAACTATTCTCCTAAATAGTATTTAATTGTAAACTTTAAAACTACAGTTAATTCTTGTTATTTGTAGTAGTTATGTTCTATATAGTTGCTGTGAACACAGAATTATCAAATACTAATTTGCTAGCTAGTAACATCATTGTGCCAAAGGGAGACACAGGATCACGTTCCTACAAGGCTCTGGGTACATATTTTCATCAACTGAATTTTGTTTTACTGTGTTTCTGTTTGAAGACACCTTATTTAATATATATATTCTTGATTTATAAGATGGAACTCAAGTCAGCAGCATAACTCATGCCTGAACAAAGCTCATCTAAAACATGTTATTTTCTCCATTAGACACATCACAACTCTCTTATGCTTAGAACACTAGACAGTGCTTCAGCACTACTCTTGGGGGCCATTTTAAGTAGCAAAATCACAAAAATGTGGAAACCCTGGTACTAGAGAGACACAAAAAGAACATGTTCACAGTTTGAGAGCTGAAACAAAAAGGTAGGGAGGGTGTCACCTTATTCGACCTCAGCTGGAAACATGTGCAACTCAAATTTTTGCCACTGCAAGTGTTGGCTTAGGGGTTACAAATAAATTCTAGCCAGTAGGTAAATGTGCTAATATGGAGTATGTGAATAATGAGCATAACTGTACTAGCTTTTTCAAATTTTAGCATGGAAAGGATAAACTGGCATTAATTTATACACTTTAGCTTAAGGTTCAATTTTTTATTTTTATTTTTTTGGGGGGGTGTTTAATCCTCACCTGAGGATATCTTTCCATTGATCTTTTAGAGAGAGAAGAGAGAGGGAAAGACAGAGAGAAACATCTGTGTGAGAGAAACGCATCAATTGGTTGCCTCCTGCATGTGCCTCAACCAGGGTGCGGGCTGGGAGGAGCCTGCAACCAAGTTATGTGCCCTTGACCAGAATGGAATCTGTGATCCTTTGGTCCGCAGGCCAATGCTATCCACTGAGCCAAACTGGCTAGGGCACTTGAGGTTCAATTTTTAAAACATCAAATAAAATTACAACATTGGAATTTAATTTTTCTTACCATAAATATTTCTTTGGAACACTGTGTGAGGATTGTACTAAATGTAGAAGACAGACCTAATTCAACTAAACTCTCCAAGTGAGTCATTTTCTCAGTTTCTGTCTCTTCTCTTGTTTGCTCCAATGTGCTACTTTCAATAAGTCCAAAGCATCTACATAATGCAAAAATACAAAGAAAAGTATAATTTTAGTAACCAAAAGCCAGTTTTAACATTTTTTTTGATGATCAGATAAACCTCTATTATTATGACTGTTCAAGTGACAGCTACATAACTTGCACATGACTCACAAATCAACTGTCCTTTTATAACTTCAAAAGCACCACCTTGGGTAGTCATGAAATGGTGGTTGCAATACAGGGAGAGACTAAAATTGCTGGGACAGAACAATCATTGTTTTGAATTCAGATAAAGGATAGGTCTGGGGTACGTGCTCACCTGTCCATAAACTGTAAGACAAAGTCCTCAAATTCTGCCGTGGCTGAACACAGTTCTCGTTCCACCTACAACATTAATGTGGAGAAAAATTAAAAAGAGCTTTTTATTTTTCTTATTTGAACTAACGAAACTCAAATATGGTCTACAAAATAGATATAACACTAAATTCTTATACTGTATACTGTGAAATACAGCACCATTATCACATGTCAATTTAGAATAACTCAAATCTACTACTTTCCAGGAACTAAAATAAGAATTAACGTACTATATAAGGGCCAACTCAGAAGTCAAGCAGCCATTTTTATTATCAATTACATTTTTCAAACTGTCACTATTTGATTCCTAGTCAGGGCACATGCCTGGGTTGCAGGCTCAATCCCCAGGAGGCAGCCAATCAATGATTCTCTCTAATCACTCATGTCTCTCTCTCTCTTTCTTCTCTGCAATCAATAAAAATATTTTTTAAAAAATAAATGAACCAGACAGTGACAAAGAAAATTTCATTAGATGTTAATCTCAACAGATTTATTACTAACACTAGAGGCCCAGTGCATGACATTCATGCACTTGGGAGGGTGGGGGTCCTTCAGCCTGGCCTGTGCCTTCTCCAGTCCGGGATCCCTCAGGGGATGTCCGCCTAGTGCTGCCACGAAGGCAGGAGAGGCTCCTGCCACTGCCACTGTGCTGGACAGCAGTGAGCCCAGCTTCTGGCTGAACAGAGTTCCCTGTGGGAGCACACTGACCACCAGGGGGCAGCTCCTGCATTGAGCGTCTGCCCCCTGGTGGTCAGTGTCCGTCACAGCGACCGGTTGTTCCACCATTGGGTAGATTTGTATATTAGGGTTTTATTATATAGGGTAAGAAAATGGAAAAAAACAAAAACCACTACCTTTGCTTAACAAAACATTTAAAAAGTAACAAAGAAATGGAAACACACCCCTGGGTGTCAAAATAGCAGTGATGTCAAGGCTGTCTATTTATATCATTGAAGTCATAAGACTGTAATTTTAACTTGTTAGCACCTATCCAAAGTTTTTTTTGTTAAACATATTTTTATTGATTTCAGAGAGAGGAAGGGAAACAGACCTATGACCTCCTGGTTCATAGGTCAATGTTCAACCACTGGGCCACACCAGCCAGGCCCAAAGCTGCTTTTAAACTAGCAAATGTTGCTATGCATATACAGTAAGAATTAGAACTTAATTCCTTTGCAACCAGCAAGCATCCTTACCTCGGTGAAGTCATCTCGCTCCTGGAGTACAGATGAACAGTCTACTAAAGGCACCAGAGTGGAAAATGTTGCTATAAACTGGAATGTAATCTGGGAAAATGCAACAAATTTAACATTAATTACATAATTCTAGTTCAAAACACAAGCATATTGTAATCTACCCAAATAATTATCTTCAGGGAGTCCCACAATCTTTCTGGACATTTTTTACTTAGAATTGAACTTTTAAAGGTTCCTCAAAATGAACTAGCTATTACTTTAGTAATGAAACTATACATTTATTTTCACATAGCTATTTACTTAGGTTTAAGCATAAAGTTCTCTAACCTTCTGTCACTGAGAAGTTACCTTGCCTCCTTCCTAAAATGTAACCATAACTACGAGTAAACAGTAAATGCTGGTGCAGAAGCTAGAGACCAGGGAAGAGGGCAATGTCAGGACAGGCAAGTACAGCCAGGATTTGGCAGTTTACACCTAGTAATGTGTATCCTGCCCCTTTGTCACAGTGTAGATGAAGGTAAGTGCAAATGACCACATGCTTTTAAATGTCTCTGCTTAAGGAAAACAGTAAATATATAATAAGCTTTAAAACATTAAATGATCATTAAATGACTAGAGGTTACAGCAAGTTTCTTATGAAGGAATACATTATACATATCAACTAACCCTCCACAGACCTAAACTTGGGCACCTACAGATATAATTCTGTTATCATGAACAAATTTTACATTGAACTATGTCCGAAAAGTATTTGAAAAAAATTAACAGGATGTCCACTTATAGTTATAACTTAGACACAAACAGAATCATAAATATGCTCACCATGCATTTACTAAAGTCATTTGGATCCACCCCAGGCAACGCTCTCATCAACAGAGGTAGCATATGTGTTGGACCTTCAGGAAACCATTTGCCCCCTGATACCAAACTGCGGGCTACTCCAATTACACAGCTTAAAGTAGCTGTGAGCTGGTGAGGTTCTGTTAAAGTCTCTAGTGCAGGATATGTTCTACAGTTTGAAAACAGAATTTAAAAAAATTTCCGTCACAGATAACCATACATGATACATTAAGTATAATAAATTCATAAACTGCATTTTAGCTTAAAGGTTTGTAGCTAGCAAAATATTTTGAGTGAATATATGCTCTCAAAGGTTAACCGAATCACACAGATAAAGGAAAGTATGTTTCCCCAATCTCCTGCCATCTTTCCACCTCTCTCCATGCAAATTCCAGTGAAAAGGAACATAAAGTGGTAGATTCTGCATTATTTCAACCATCTTAATCCACTTCCACATTCCAATAGGATTGTATCTAATCTAATAGTCAATGTTTATTAGAATTCAGGAATAACAAGCTACAAACTACTCTGCTCTTCCCATTAAGGACGTAGGTAGGACAGTGATGGCGAACCTATGAAATGCGTGTCAGAGGTGACACTCGAACTCATTTCTTTGGTTGATTTTTCTTTGTTAAATGGCATTTAAATATATAAAATAAATATCAAAAATATAAGTCTTTGTTTTACTATGGTTACAAATATCAAAAAATTTCTATATGTGACACAGCACCAGAGTTAAGTTAGGGTTTTTCAAAATGCTGACATGCCGAGCTCAAAAGGTTCGCCATCACTGACCTAGGACAAATCTGAGTTTTATGGACCTCAATCTGTTAGATCCTGCTGGGCTCTAAAAACTGATCTTTCACGTTTGACAAAGGTATTTAGAGAGAAATCATAAAGCTCAAGTTCAGGCAGCAAAGGAATAACAGAAAGCTGAAGTAACCTACTCTCAAAACAACTCAGAGTAGCTCTATCTTGGGAAGCACATCAAGCCTATATTGTGACAGTGACTCAGAAAATGGAGAATTATTTTGTTACTAGTTCAACACAAAAAACAAAATGAAGGCAATAAGGTCTACCCTGTGGAAACAACACACCTAAGATTATATAATATACAAAAATAATAAAGACAATCAAATTTTTTCTGTGTTACTGGTTCTAAGAAATAAAAGAAATCCAAAACCACTTTTACTGCCATATTCTCAATACATTGTGACACTTGCATTATGATGAAAAAAAAAAAATAGCCAGAGCTCAATTTATGAGCACTTGAGTAACTAAAATGTGAAAATAATATAAAATACTTATTTTATCCATGTCGTGTCAATTGCCTTTTCTCTCAAATAAACCTTTATGAAGTCATAAATCATTAGGTTAAAATGTCTTGCTTCTCCTCCAGGAACAGATATAGGCACACGATAGCAATACGGACCCCACAGAAAAGAAAACCAAACAGAAGAGGAGAGGGAAGAGATCATCAGAATAACTGTAGCACTGCTGAGGCTTCAGCAAGCATGTAAAGCTACACCTACCTTTCAAGTACAGGGGGTATTACTAACTCAGGTCTCATGAGTGCAAGGTTCTGCAGAGCCTGGGCTGCTTCTAAACTACCAGTTTTGCTAAACATAGCCAAGAGGACAGGTTGAATAATGCATTGTACAAAGTCTGTAACATCTTGATCAGTAAGCTTATGGCTATCAGGCACAGGAGTTAACCAAGAAGGCTTCTTGTATCTTTCACGATGCAATCTTCGAACAACACTGTTTGGCAACCGCTGAAGTAGTTTCATTAACTTGTTCTGGGGACACAGAAGCAAAAAGTCCAAGGTAGGTTATATCTCACAGATAGACATTCATGGTTCCTCTGTACCCTCACAATTAAAGATTTTTAAAATAACAGCTCTAATAATTTTATTACAAAGACCTGCATAGTATATCTAGACAGAATAGAATACTCTCACCAATTATATACTGATAATGATCAATACAAATATATTTCAAATTTCTGCTTTAACTTCCAGGAGCACATTAACCTTTCATTACATGAAAAGCCATTTTAACCAGAAAACTTAAAAAACAAACGAAAAAACCCACACAAAGTAAAACTGGAAAGATCATTCTATGCTTTGGTGGCATTTTTGTTACTATTTTGTTGCCAGAATGTAGCATTTTGTCACTAGTTATCACACCAGTATTATCTTAGTTTATTTAGTAACTTAATTTGAATGTAATCATTTACATATAGCCAAAGATGATATGAAGGACAAAAAACACAGTACAGGTTACCGAACATGTAATAGTTACATGTGGCCATATCTCAAAAAATTCCAAAACCTAGAGTGAAAAATGAATATACTCACCAGCCAGCGCCCATTATTTGAAGGATGGTAAAAAGATGTGATGCTGTTAAACAAACCAGTCAAGTGCTTTTGCACTAGTTTACTTGGTCCACCCTGTTCCGATATAAGAGTAAAAAGATCAATGATCCCATTATACTCTGTAGTTTATATCCTGCTGACAAAAATCAATTCTACCGCTGAATAGGAGTGAAAAACAATCCCCAACGAACTTCATACATATTGATTTAAAACATTCTACTAAAAATAAGGGCAACTTACTGAAATCAAATTTAAAAAATTGGAAAGATTTTTTTTTCCAATTTAGGATAACAGTATATTTTACTCTTGTGCAATCAAATAACTTCTATCATGAAGATTATCATCGTAGAATAATCAAGAGTGGTAAAATCAAGCATAAAAAACATTTCTTAAAGTGAATTTCTCGTTGCAGGAAATGAAGATGTAAGATTTACATAAATGCATTAAAATATTTTATTATTACTTCTAAATGTAAATGTTCAAATGATTAAACCTGTTATATGTGACCACATTTTGATTCAAAAAATTTCTTAATCTATTGTTAAAACAAACAAACCAAACAATAACATAAGTTAGAGGAAATTGAGGAAAAAAGGTAAAAAGCTAGTATTTATCTTATCAAGTTGAACAGCCTTGGGGATAAAGGCCTGAAGCCTCCTATCTGCCTCAAGGTGATCTTCTTTCAAGAAAAACCACAGACCTAAGGTAGAATGTCAGTTACATTAGGAGCCTGTCTCTCTACTGAAACGAAATCCACGTTCCTGTTCCCCACTCTAGAATGGGAAACCACTAAGAAACCATAATTCCACAGCAAAATACCAACAAAATTTTAAAAATTCTATCCACATGCCTGTGACCTCAATTTGACTTTGGGAAAGTCCTTTTATCTATGAGTCTGGTTCCTGGCCTGTAAAACTGTTAGACATTCTGAATTTCTCAAAACTCTAAACCAGTGGTTCTCAACCTTCCTAATGCCACGACCCTTTAATACAGTTCCTCATGTTGTGGTGACCCCCAACCATAAAATTATTTTCATTGCTACTTCATAACTGTAATTTTGCTACTGTTATGAATCGTAATGTAAATATCTGATATGCAGGATGTGTTTTCATTGTTATAAATTAAACATAATTAAAGCATAGTGATTAATCACAAAAACAATATGTAATTATATATGTGTTTTCCGATGGTCTTAGGCGACCCCTGTGAAAGGGTTGTTCGATCCCCAAAGGGTCGTGACCCACAGGTTGAGAACCGCTGCTCTAAACTCAGATCCTATTTTAAGGCCCATTGGTTACAGACATTAATAAATGGTACATTGTGAATACATTCTGGGTCTGAAAATATCCAAGAATCCAGCGACCAACTAAGCCACTATATAGACTTATGTGATTGTATTTTTGTATGGCTAACACAAAATTTGGATGAACTATATAAAACAAATATAACGTATTACAAACCATCATAGCAGTGATCCATATTACAGCATGTCCTATATCATAAGCGTTTGTTAAAAATCTTGGGACTAACACTTGACTACTTCCCACTGGGAGGTTCAAGCTTCTCAAAATTCTTGTAAATATCTTTAAGAAAAAGAGAATTAAAAATAAATATGTACAGTTATTAAATAACTTCCCTTAAATAACTTAAATGTTATATATTAGTGATATTGGATGTAGTCACATTTGATCAGTTTTGAAGCAAATTACATACTGCTTAGTATTCTGCTTTATTCTTTAAAAATTATAGAAAATACCTACACTTTTAAAAATGACACTCTGAGGTCACAGGTATGTGGATATAATACAGCTATATCCATGTACCCAAAACACAGACAAAGGAGAGATAGTAAAACATAAAAAGGCAAACCGTAGATACCTGAAGTGAAACATGATATGTTTTGACTCCTTTCTGTCTCTCTAAATGCACAAAAATTATTTTCCTATGCTCTAATTCCATGCCAAGGATGCACAAAATGGAAATATCTTCTGGCAGATTCTGAACTCTTTAATTCTTAACACTGACTTGATATCCCTCCCCCCCACTTAAGAATTTGCATTTTAATCTGTCATTTAGTATTTACATTCTAACATAATGAAATCTATGTTTTATATCTGTCATTACTAACAGATAGGGGGCGGAAAGGTAGGGAAAAATTACTTCTCCTCCTTAGTTTCTACTGGCCAGCAACAGAGGAAGACAGCACAAGCAAAGACATACAGAGCATTTGCCTTCTGCTGGTCTCCAGCTCTGCACTACTCTCACTACGTGCTTCAGAATCACCTGGATGTCCCATTCCAGCCCTCCTGAAGTGCCACAAGTGATTCTGCTGCAGGTGAAACAATACAAAGGATGCAATGTTAAGAACAATGCACCTAGAGAAACTCTACTTTTTAATCTAGGGAAACATATAATGTTATCTAAAAAGTGGGGAACACTAGAATTGCAATCGAATACACAAAATTTGTTGCAAAGTATGAATGTATGACACCCTGAATAATATACTTAGTATTTTCTATTTTATTCATTTCAAAACTTATAGTTCATTTCCTACATAGGTAACACAAAAATCACTTATTTTTGATATCTTGATATGATCCAATTACTTTTTGAAAATAAAGGATCTACCCTGTAAATTGTGTTTTTATTAATGTCCTAAAATATACTGTGAAGTTAAGAATCAACATACAAAATATACTTCTTCTTAATGACATAAAAGTGCTATCAATGCTATTGTATGTTATATGTTCAAATGTTCTTAATTACCTTTGGTACATATGGATCCCAATCTATGTACCCTATATTATCTGTAGCCAGTCGTGCAAAGAGATTTACTAGTTGCTGAAAGTAAACAAAACAAAAAAAGAAAATTAAGTAAATACATTTGTTGCTGTTAAGTGGCACAGTGAAACCCCTCATTCACTTGTTCTTTTCAGCAATCAGTATTAGCATAACTTGATTTTAACATATGTTCTATAACTCAGTTTTTTAAAATCTCCAAATTTAAGTTCCGATTCCTGTCACCCATTTAAAGTGAATAGCAGCCCGGCCGGTGTGGCTCAGTGGTTGAGCATGGACCTACGAACCAGGGGGTCACAGTTCAATTCCCTGTCAGGGCACATGCCTGGGTTGCGGGCTCCATTCCCAGTAGGGAGTTGATCAATGATTCTCTCTCATCATTGATATTCCTCTCTCTCTCTCTCTCTCTCTCTCTGAAATTAATAAAAATGTATTTTAAAAATAACAATAAAAAAATAAACATAGCATTATGCACAATGCAAACAAAAAAAGAAACTTTAATCCAGTAAACATCTACTATGTGCCCAGCACCGTGCTAGTGAGGATACAAAAGGAAACAAGCAGGGCCTTACAGTTTCATGCATTTCCCATTACACTTGCATACTTCTATATTCTACACTAATAAAAGAGAAACATGGTAATTAGCGTACCACCGCTACCCTTCCCATTGGCTAATCAGCATATCCTTATGCAAATTAACTGTCAGCCAAGATGGCGGCCGGCAGCCATGCACTGAAGCAAACAGGGAGGCTTGCTTGCTCCAGTGACTGCAGACTCCAACGTTCCACGGCAACTCTAAGCAACTATGTTGCAAATATAGAAGCTAAACAAAACCCTAGAAACCGGCTTTCAGTCAGCCGGGCTTCAGCCAGCCGGACCGCAATATTGTATCAAATACAGAAGGTAAAGGCCGGAGCCGAGGCCTCAGAGCTAAAGCTGGCCCAGAATAGAAAAAAAAAAAAAAAGAAAAAAAAGGAGCAGTTGGGAGCTTCAGTCACCCGCCAGCCTGAAAACGGCCCTCAGCCCCTCACCCAGACTGGCCAGGCACCCCAGTGGGGACCCCCACCCTGATCCAGGACACCCTTCAGGGAAAACCAGCCGGCCCCCACACGTGCACCAGGCCTCTATTCTATATAGTAAAAGGGTAATATGCCTCCCGGCACCGGGATCAGCATGACAGGGGGCAGTGCCCAAACCCCCTGATCGCCCTGCGGCTCTGTGAGTGACAGGGGGCGGGGCCACAACCTCCCTATCCGCCCTGCTCTGTTCCTGACAGGGGAAGGCGCCCCAACCCCCTGATCGGCCCTGCTCTGTGCCTGATAGGGGGGAGCTCCCCAACCCCCTGATCGGCCCTGCTCTGTGCGTGACAGGGTGTGGCGCCCCAACCCCCCCCCCCCCACACACACACACGGGCTCTGCTCTGTGTGTGACGGGGTAGAGCCATAACCTCTCCATCGGCCCTGCCCTGAGTGTGACAGTGGTGGCGCCCCAACCCCCTGATCGGCCCTGCTCTGTGGGTGATAGAGGGTGGCGCCCTCAACCCCCCTCCACGGGCCTTGCTCTGTGTGTGACAGGGGAGAGCCATAACCTCCCCATTGGCCCTGCCCTGAGTGTGACAGGGTGCAGCGCCCCAACCCCCTGATCCGCCCTGCCCTGAGTGTGACAGGGTGCAGCGCCCCAACCCCCTGATCTGCCCTGCTCTGTGTGTGACGGGGCAGTGCCCCAACTCCCCTATCGGCCCTACTCTGTGAGTGACAGGGGGGAGCTCCTCAACCCCCTGATCGCCCTGCTCTGTGCGTGACAGGGGGGAGCTCCTCAACTTCCTGATCGCCCTGCTCTGTGCATGAGGCGCGGCAGCCCCAACTCCCCAATCGCCCTGCTCTGAGCCTGACAGGGGCTGCACCTAGGGATTGGGCTTGCCCTCTGCCACCCGGGAGCAGGCCTAAGCCAGCAGGTCGTTATCTCCCGAGGGGTCCCAGACTGCGAGAGGGCACAGGCCGGGCTGGCCTCCCCCCCCCCCCCCCCCAGTGCACAAAATTTTTGTCACCGGGCCTCTTGTATATTTATAAAATCACATTAAGAAATTGCTACTGGTGTTAAAATACAGCAAATAAAATTTTTAATACTGATTACCACACTGCTAAAAGCCAATTCTAGGGAATTGAAGTGGCTTATCAAATTATTTCACATACTATTTCCAAACTAAAAAGTATAGGAGAAAAAAATGGGATACTCACCCCCTCCCACTGTGGGAGATTTTGCACTGAAACCCAAAGGCCAATTAATTCATCAAACCAAAGTCTGAAGGAAAAAAAATACTGTTATGAATAGCAAGTGACTTATAGAAAATGGTTCAAAGCCAGATATCTTGTAGTTTTTAATCTGTTATTCTTACTAATAACTACACAATCTAGAAAAAAATAATACTGAAAGTTACAACTTAATGTTACAAAGGACCATTTTTGTCTAAATATTATCCTTCCAATGTATTTATTCTAAAAAGAATAATCTCATAATACCTCCACTTCATTGTCAAGTAATTACTGTCCACCCTATCTAGCACTATTTATAAGTTTCTCCTTCCTCTTCCCACCTTTCTCATTAAATGTTTTCTTATTACTACCTGTTCTTCTAACTCTCCCTTACTTTCTTGTCTGTAAGAACCCAATTAGTAATTACACCATTACCTAGCACTATAATAAATGTGCCACAAAAGAAACTAGCCACAAAGAGTTAAGTGCAATTAAATTACAGTAGGGGAAATTATCTCAAATTAAAGAACTAGAAGAGAATATAGGGGAAAGAAAATGTTAGAATATTATTCCTCGTAAACAATCTTTAAAAATGCCCAAGATACAAAAAGTTTTTAGAATTTTTATTAAATTAAAATTAAATTTTCAGCTATACACAAAATTTCTTGACTTAAAAGAAATAAAAAGATTTGACATTAATTTCTTGACTTAAAAGAAATAAAAAGATTTGACATTTCACTACAGAAAATGGGAGAGGGGGAGGTAAACTAACTTTTTTTTCATACCTTTTCTTCTTAAAAGTACAGTCTAAATTTTTTTTCATTCTAAAAAGTTTCTAAAAATGGTGCAAAGACTACAAAAAGAAAAGATTATATAAAAAAGACCCAAAAGAAACTACATGTGATAAGGGTTAGAACCTAGTTTTAGGTTTAGGAAAACATTTCTTCCTCCCTCAAAACTTTATGTAATTTAACATTTCTATCACTGCCTCTTGATATTTCCACTCCTTTCTTAATGTAATACTCTTTCTCTCTTAAAGCCCTTATCCTCTTTGGCTTGACATACAAGCATTATTCTCTATTTACAATCTTATATTTAAATGATTTAGCTTTCACACACCTCAAGTATAATAAACATAATGGTTGAGTTAGTAAGTTTTTCTTTACTTATTGCTTTACTAGTTTGCCTCTGTATTTCCTGCTATTTTCTAGAATTTCTCATAATATGTAAATACTTACTTAAAACCTTTATGATGCAATTCTGGAGGAAGGGAGGTAGGAAGAAATAGTTCAAAATAAGTGATGGCCTTTTGCATTGTTACATCAAAAGGGCACATTAAAGGCCGCCATTCTTCTAGCATCTCAGCTGTCGAATCTGCTGGAAAATATCTAATAAAAAGGAAGGTTTTCATGTATCTGATCACTGGCTAAAAACTCTCTAACATAAATACATGATTGACAAAAAAGGGAGGAGGAGCATGTTAGCTTACAAGAAACACATTTTAACTCTAAATACCCTGACACACTTAGGATAAAGTAAATTTTCTTCTTGTCTAGGGGACTTAGAAAAATGCTACAAAGTCGATAAAACTCAGATAAATTACAAAGTAAGTCAAATCACCTACAAATTTAAACATGGTTGTATATTTTCTTCCTGTGTACTATGTAATAGCAATAGAAAAAAATTTTGTCTATATAAAAACTGAGTAACAGTGAACTGAAGTGAGAAAGAGAATATCAATTGCTCAGCACGTGTGGCCAAACCATTTATCCACACTGACCACAAAGTCCTCCTATAGAGAAGAGAGGACTGGACTAGATGATCTGGTGCTACAGGGTCTAACGTTGTACAATTCTATTAAATGGGCAGGGGCATCCTTGGGATAGAGATTTACAAAATCAAAATCGGAAGAGTGTGTGTGTGTGTGTGTGTGTGTGTGTGTGTGTGTGTGTGTGTGTATGTGTGTGTTGTATGTGTGTATGCATACACACACACAAAATGAAGGGATGAAAAGGACCCAGGTATAATTTTTTAAATATCTATTAAGGGGTTTAGAAGAACAAAAGCATATGAGAAGTTCTGATTTGGGTATGGCCAAAAAGTTAGAAAACCCTTTCAAATTAGATTTACACATCATATTATCAAATCCTATTACATTTTATACATTTGTGTTAATTAGAATCACACTTCATTCCTTGATGTGAAAATAAAATTACATTCTCATACTATTTTTGTTGAACTTATTACACATTTATATGCTTGGTCATTGTTAAACAGGTTAGAATTAAAAGAAAAATGCAGAAAATATTCTGCCTTCAAAGATTTCATACATCAATTCTCCTTCCTAATTTTTCAGAGTCAACTATTTATTAGCCTGGTGATCCAAAATAAAAGCTTAGGTGCTCTATGAATTACCCAACCTAAAAACCAGCAAATACCTCAGTGATGATTAAGTTTCCAGTGAGGAAACACATAGGCCAAGAGAGTAATTGCCTAGTACAAAATGACATTGCTCATTGGTGGCTTATGACTCAAGTTACAACTTAAGCCTCTTAAAGGGAGACACTTTATATCCTGAATATACAATTGCCCGAGACTGAGTATAGTAGATAAGTAATAAGTATCTGATTTGTGAAATAACTTTAACTCATATTACAGCATACGATAAACACAGGGATTTCCATTCAAAAGAGTTCCCCGTATCCATAGTAGGATAAGTAGTCTCAGAACAATGTGATAAACAAGAGTCAGAAAATATTTTTAAGTCCAAAGAACTGTACAAATATTAATTAACACTAAATTCTATACATATTTATATTTAAACAGGAGAATATGGAAGCTAAAGGCAAATATTCTACGGAAAGAGAACACACTAGAAAAAATGTATGGACCACACCTTCTTGTTACACTCAATTTTAATGCAATTCCCCTACAATGCCCATTTTGAAAAAGATTTTTTATCTAAGTAACAATAACTTAGGATAACCTTTAAAATAAATGTGATTATATATAAACTATGGCATTCTTATTTTATAATTGGTGACTATACACCATTTAAAATTTTCTAAATTTATAAACGAAATCTGAAAATTTCACTTTAAGAGTTGGAAATAATATGTTGACTATTATCACAAGGTCAGTGACTAACATCACAAGGTCAGAAACTATTTATACCTTTAATTTCCTCTTCAAAGCAAATTAAAGACAGGGAAAGGCCCATAGAAACAACATGAGGCTTTATATAAATTGAGGAGCTACTTACGGTCGGCAGCTTTTCACGAGTGTTTTGAGAACATTTTCTACAGAACTGGGGGGAGGAGGGGAAAAGCCATTTGATAAATTAGTTCAATGTATTTTAAGAACACATCTAATTCAATTAATAAAAAAAGACTCTCTAGATATGCTCATAAACTTAGATATTATCTGTGTGCATGCAATTGCTAATCTCCTCTTTCATACAGACAGAAGTGTAAGGATTAACTACCTACACTCCATAATCTGCTCTTTCCTTTGCCCTCCTTTGCTCATTCTCTGCTGTAAACTAAAGGGAAGAAAAGTAGGAAAAGGACAAATCATATTCAATCATTACTAAGTAGGCAGCAATGACCAAACTTTTCAACACATCAAGGAATATGCTCAGTGGCTTAAAACTTCAGAGAGTAATTTTAAATTTTTATTAAAGTGCTTTTATATCAAAATGGCGGACAAAATTTGGTGTGCTCCTATCAGCAACTGCCAAAACTACTTTTCTCTAACCAACTGATGAGAGTTCTGTAACACTCCAGGGCACTTTATTAGTTGAGTACCATTAAAGGCAGCAACTTATTTTCCAACTTGTGGGTGGTTCAAATGAATATGGAAAACAAATATTTGTATATTAAATTTATAATGAACATTTCTGTGTTAATAATAGTTTAAACACACATGAAGAGAATGGAATTTTTAAAGTATTAACTGGACCAGTCAAAAAAGGTCAAATGCAAATAAATAAAGCAAAGGGGCAATAGGTAATTCTGAAGTGGAATTTTAAAATAAATGTGTGACCACTTATAGTATGATGTGCACAAATAAAAATAAAGCAAGTCCCATATCTCAAGGCAAAAGTTACTGGGAAAAGGGTAACTTTCAGGCAGTACTTCCAACCTGACACTTTCCCATTAAGCTTCTTGAAATTCTTAAATCCAGAAGTCTACCCAATTTCTCTGAAAGCTTAAGCACTAATCTGCAAAGAAATTTCAAGGACTAACATAAACCAAACTCAGTAACAAGTAACCAATGTATCATATAACCAAGAGAGAAAACTAATTTTATTACTTGAAGCAGTAAAAATCCTCTTTAGTTTACAAACTATTCAGAAAACAATTAACTGAAGAGGAAACCAGACTACAACTCATAATCCGAAAATAAAAATATGGCCATATGGCTAGAGAGCAATCATGGAGTATTTCCTCTGGTTATCAGAGAGATTCTACCTTCCTTCATAAAAAAAGCTAAGCAAGCTCTGTTGAATGTGACTCAGCTGGTTGGAGCATCAGCCCACACACTGAAAGGTTGAGGCTTCAATCCCTGGCCTTGGTCAGGGTGCATACAGGAGGCAACTAATCAATGTTTTTCTCTCACATCAATGTCTCCCTCTCTCTGTTCTCTGATAAGTAAATAAAGAGATAAATAAGTAAATAAATCTCCCCTAAAGACCACAGCTATGATTTTTTTCTTCTGGGCATTGCCAAAGGACTTATAACAAAGCTATGTGTTCATCTATATTTATACTTAATTTATTTACTTACTTACAATGCTCAATAAACATTTTCTATCGGGGAAATAAAGAGCACAGATCTTTGACTTTGGACTGAAGAATCATATTTAGAAATAAATTAATAGGCAAGGTTTAAAGAGCCATCTCGTTCCAAAATAAATATCAGATCAACTTAAACACGTTTAAAAAAGAAAATTCTAAAATGTAAACTTTCTGCCCAAGGATATAAGCAGAAGATCTATAATTTCCACAGTTTCTGAAGTTTGTGTTCATGTTAACTTTTCATTTATTTTATTGTTTCTGTGGCAACTCATTTGAGAGTATAACACAGAAGACCTGCTATTTTTACTGGTAACTTTTATATTCTACCAACAAACTTTCATGTAATGGGAGAAATAACTTTAGAAAGCAAGTCATAAAAAGCTGCATAGCTAGCTATGTTTTGTCCAGTTCCCTTCACTCTTCAGAATAGGAGGTTAATTATAATACTTGGTAGCTCTCAATTCACTAAGAGGAATAGGGTATGTGGGAATGTGATTTAGTTCATCTAAATAAAGTAAATTTCAAACCCTCCTTATATATAAGGCTGTGCCATTGGACTTATGCTCTTTATCCAGAAAAGGGTACAATCTCTCTAACCTGTGATATCTGTATAGTGACCTTTTGTGATTCTTGTAATCTCTCAAGATGAAGGAAACAATGTTTCTGTTTAAAAATAAAATAAAAGGTTAAGGCTAGATGCTACTAGACTATGTTTTAATAATTTTTAGAGGGAGTGAATTATCACTACAAACTTTTCCAATTGCTGGAAATTTATAATACTAAAGTGATGACAAATCAAAACACTCTCGTTTTAAATCAAAAGGGATCTACATACAGATGGACTAAGTTTTGAATTGGTTTCTCGTACCCTCTTTCCTTTTATAAAGGCATGTTAAGTTGAAAAGAAAGCCCTGTATCATGTAGTGTGGTTCACAGCTTGGCTTAGAGTCAGACATATCTGATTTGAATACCAGTTCTGCTACTTACTAATGTAATATTACAGCCTCAGTTTTTCCTATAAGAGCAATAATACCTACCTCTCATAAGGCTGTTATAAAAATTAAATGAAGTAACGTAAAGAAAGCAGCTACCTGGCTCAGAATTAATCACAATAAATGATAACAATAATTATTATTTCATACACAGCCAAAATAAATCATATTTTCAATTTCCTTAAGAATTAATTTTTGGCCCAGCTGGTGTGGCTCAGCAGTTGAGCATCGACCCAGGAGCCAAGAGGTCACTGGTTTGATTCCCGGGCGGGAGGCAACCAATCAATGATTCTCTCATGACTAATGTTCTATCTTTCTCTCTCCCTCTCCCTTCCTCTCTGAAATCAATAAAAATATACTTAAAAAATAATAATTTTTGTGCTCATTTTGTTTTTATATCTATTCTCCTGCCTCTGGGTAGCTATTAATTTATGATTTAGAAAATCATATCAAAACAGGAAATTCCTTCCCCAGCAGTCACCCTACTTATTAGGGCAGAGAGTAAATTGTTGTCCCAGTTCTTGAGCTCTTGTCCCAGATTCAACAAATGACTGTGTCAATTTTCCTCTCTGGGCTGCAATTACCTTATGATGACATTCTTTCGATCCCTATGATGACATCAATAAAGTAAATATGAGATACTAGAGGCCCAGTGCACGGATTTGTGCACTGGTGGGGTCTCTCAGCCTGGCCTGTGGGGATCAGGCCGAAACTGGCTCTCCAACATTGTGAGAGAAAAACATTGAGCCCTAACCGGTTTTGCTCAGTGGATAGAGCATCGGCCTGCAGACTGAAGGGTCCCAGGTTCAATTCCGGTCAAGGGCAGGTACCTTGGTTGCAGGCACATCCCCAGCAGGGGGTGTGCAGGAGGCAGCTGATCGATGTTTCTAACTCTCTATCCCTCTCCCTTCCTCTCTGTAAAAAAATTAATAAAATAAATTTTTAAAAAAACCATTGAGGGATCCTGGATTGTGAGAGGGCGGTTCTCGGGTGATGCACCCCGGAATCAGGCTCCTCCTCTCTGGTTCTGGGTGTGTCACCCGAGAACTGCAGCTGGGCAGCTCCTGCGTTGAGTGTCTGCCCCCTGGTGTTCAGTGCGCATCATAGCTATCGGTCGGCCGATCAAATGGTCACGTAGGCATATATATATGGCAGGGAGGCCCAAGGAAAACCAAAAGATTTGGTCTCTAATTAATCTAATTACTAAGAGAGTGGACTTCTACAAACCTAAATATTTCTCTTCCTACCTCCTCCCTTACCTAACTATTAGGACAATATTCACTTTGAATATCCAAAGAAATGTATAGCAAATGATATGTTCAAGATGAGGGTGGGATGGAATGCCCATAGCCAGAAGTACTTTCAGTGTCACTTGACAATTCTTGAACTAAAATTTAACTTTAGAATAGTCACATTTGGTTTTCAACTAAAAACAAGGGAAACTATAATCTTGGTATATTCTATATACCTCTTAAGTTACTTATAATTAAATGGTAATTGCTTATACAGTATTTTTTTCTTAAGAATGTACTTAACACTTCCTTTACCGTAACTCAATTTCACCTGCTTTCTCTAAATCAAAACAAGTCCACCATCAATCAGTCAAACACTTTCCATCTCATATCTAATCTTTTAAGATCTAATAGCCCGACGGGTATGGATCATTGGTTGAGCATTGACCTATGAACCAGGAGGTCACAGTTCAATTCCTAGTCAGGGCAAATGAGGGCTTGATCCACAGTAGGGGGCATGCAGGAGGTAGTAGATTTATGATTGTCTCTCATTATGATGTTTCTATCTCTCTCTCTCCCTCTCCCTTCCTCTCCAAAATTAATTTAAAAAATATTTTTTAAATAAAAAAAATCTAATATTGCTTAGTAAATCAACAAGTAGTCATTTTTCACAGCCAATTCACAGAAATTGGGGTCAAGATAATTTACCATAACAAATGTATATAAATAAAGTGTGACATCATCATCAATGATGTAGCATTAACATTGATTTTCTATTATAATCACTTTTTTTAAAAAGTATGCCTCTATGCCAAGTGTTAAGAAATTGTCTGGCCCTGGCCGGTATGACACCAGAGCACCGAAAAGTTGCTGGTTCCGTTCCAGGTCAGGACAAATGCCTGGGCTGCGGGCTCCATCCCAGGAAGCGTACAGGAAGCAGCTGATCAATCACATCGATGTTTCTCTTTCTCTTTAAAAATCAATTTTTAAAAAAAATCTTTAAAAAAACAAACACCAAACACCTAGCTTTAAAAAAAAAAAGTTGTCCTAATCCTGACCACTTGTGTAAAAAGAGCATGCAAAACTGCTGTGACAGCAAGTCTAATCAATGTGAACGAAATAGTTTTTAAAATTGCTTAAAAAAAATAACAAGTTTCCAAGAAGAGATCATTGCAGCATAGACAACTTTTCATTTTTTTAAAAATTTGATTTTAGAGACAGAGAGAGAAGGGGAATGGGGAGAGAGACACATTGATTTGTTCCACATATTTATGCATTCATTGGTTGACTCTTGTGTGTGTCCTGACCGGGGACTGAATCCACAACCTTGGCATATTGGGACGCTGCTCTAACTAACTGAGCTACCCAGCCAGGGCCACAGAGACAACTTTTAGAAGAAACATGATTATAGTCATTAATAAAAACCAACCACCTAGTCGCTAATTTCCAATAAAAGTTAAAGTAGAACTTGTTTAAAAGCACATAAAATGATCTTCAAATACTGTGTTAAAAATCATTATATCTGAAATCAATAAAAATATATTTTAAAGAAATCATTGTAAATACCATATTAATAATCATTGTTTATTAACAAAACTGTAAACTATTTTAAATTTCAACAGATCCTCAGAGAAATTACTTGTATCATGTTAAATTCTGTAGCTAGAGATCAATCTGTGGTTACTACCAGTAACTTAAGTTTAGACGTATGGCCACATGTATCAAACTCCCAACAGAGGTTAAGAACATGTTATTGCCATGTGTTGAAAGGGGATCAAAAGATTTAACTGTATCTTAAAAATAAGAGCACCAATTCAAATGCCATGAAGAACAAGTATCAGAAAAGGTAGACATATAATGTCTCCAGAGGCAAATTAATATGAAAAATGATTTAATCCCCTTAGAACAATATACCTAAAAGAAAAATAGATATACTTAAAAAAATATTTTTAAAAAGTAAAATGAGTTATACAGGCCCAAACTACTCATGATACAAACATGTAAACCTTTAACACCAAACAAGTCTGAAAACTGGTAGTGATAAGACTAAATAAACAAATTTACATACATAATTCAAATATGAATTGCCCATGCCCATTATGTAAAAACTAATCTATGCATAATCCCCCTCACATTTTGTTAGTAGCAATACCCTTCCTTAGTGTGCTGCCTACATTTGTAACTCGCAATATGCTACTCCAATTAAGCATATGGAACTTTGTTTTGTGAAATAAAACCATGCCAATTAAGATTCAAATGCTTCTTTTATGAAGTAAACAAGAAGCAATTCTTATGTTGCACATATAAGTTCACAACTACCTAGCTCTTTTCCAATGTTGATCTTTCTACTGTATAAAAAACATCTACACTGTTTCTCCAGTAGAAAGTACAAACAGATGAGGGTGACGAGTCTTTGCCCCTGAAGCAAAAGACAGAAAGACAGGAGGAGGAAGGGAGAGAGGAAGATAAGGGAAAAGAAGAAGGGAAAGGAGAAATTTAATAACCCTTGTTCCAAACAATAAAACTCGTTTAAAAGCGTGTTGCCACACACTGTCCTCTAAAGCAGTGGTTTCAATGATAAACACATTAAGGCACATGAGTTTAAGACCTGAAACACAAACTGTTGGGGGAGAGATCAACCAAAGGACTTATATGCAAGCATATAGGCCTAACCAATGGACACAGACAATAGGGGGGTGAGGGCATGAAGGGGGGGGGGGGTAACGTGGGGATAAGGACACATATGTAATAACTTAATAAGAAAATTTTAAAAAAAGACAAACTGTTAACAAGTGAAGCACCTTTCACTTTTGATTATAAAAATAGTATTCTAAAATTAGTAAGAACACATGCAGCCAGCTGACAAAATTGTTTCAAAATGTGTCAGAACACATCTAAGATGAAAATACTCAAAATACCAATTTCAAAAGTATGCCGTATTAAAGGGCCCTTTAAGGAATTTTCTGTAATAAAGTGTTTGTAAACTCATAATTTTATTTCTTGACTATAAACACTTGCTATACTAGTGTGCTAAATATAATCTTATTTAGAAAAATACATTTTAAAAATGTTTTAAATGATTCTCCCTTAGAAATTCAGTAGACAGAGGAACAGAAAGCAAAAGTACTATCATATAACTTCTCCACTATTCTCTATGTAACCTTTCTGCTTAAAGAACCAGGGCTCCCAGGTTCCTCTGATTTTAAAATCAAGGCTAAGTGTGGCCCTAGCTGGGCATCTCAGTTGGTTAGACTCGAGCATTGTCCTGATATACCCAGGCTGCGGGTTTGATTCCCAGTCAGGGCACATACAACAATCAACCACCCAGTATTCTTTCTGACCCCTTCAAATTGGAACACATTACCATTTTAAAAAGGGGATGCAGCAATAGAGCTCCATTTCACAACATGTGCTGTTTAGTGGAGGTTCACAGTTCAAGCCACTGGACCAATATGGTTCACTCATCTGCCTACAGCATCAATTTTAGCCAAGAGACATATAGGGAAGAATTTTTACTTAAGGAAACATTACCTAATAAGCCCAACACAGGGAAAAAACACATAATGATTTGGATACTAGAAGACCAGTGTCTTAGAGATTTAAAAACAGGAAAAGAGAAAGCAAAGAGTGCTGGACCAGTGATAAGAAAAGAGGAGGGACTGATTAATGAAGCAGAAAACTTTTGATTGTCTGGATAGAAGATAAGAGGTGGCAAACCCAGGCCCTTTAACCATATAAAGGGAGCATTTGGGAAATGCATGGGGCATTTTTAATTATCACGATTATTGGGGCAGAACCCAAGTATAGTAGATACCCTGCAATTCATGGAATAGCCAGACACAACAAAAAATTGGTGCAAGACCTTCAAATATCCTACCTAAAAGTTCACTGCTTTAAACATTTAGTATTTTTTGCATAGTTTTAATGAACATTGATTCTTCTGGGAATACAACCAATGTAAACTGAACAAGGCTGTACTACTTCGTTTTGTTGAAAATTTTATAAGGGGTTATTCATTATTCCGGAAGGAAGGAAGGAAGGAAGGAAGGAAGGAAGGAAGGAAGGAAGGAAGGAAGGAAGGAAGGAAGGAAGGAAACATACATCACACCATCATGGCAATTGCAATTGCAACACCTGATTCATCAATACGATTGCTGTTGCATACAAATATGTAACTAAGATTGTTTTAACAGTCTTAGAATAAAGTATCATTACACTGGCTGTTTTCACAGTCTTAGAATAAAGTATCATTACCTTGGCAATTAGCAGACACATAAAACACAAGGATGTAGAATTTCACTGATAATTTTTTGTTAAAATGCTGTAAATTATTGTAAACCTTTTTCATATGGCACAAAGGGCAATTTATCTTATGAAAATTATATATTGACATTATTTATTCATTTTGGCATTGCTTGTTAGTTTTCAATCTTACTCTGATATTCTCCCCAGAAGTCTACTGCACAAATTCTTTCTGCCTCCACATATTAATGTTTCTTTTACCAATTCATCCTTTGCCTCTAATTCCTCACATGTAGAAATGGTTAAAAACAATGTCTCCTGATACAAAATAACTACACCAACATCATTACATAAAAATTATGACACTCGCCAAAACCGGTTTGGCTCAGTGGATAGAGCGTCGGCCTGGGGACTGAAGGGTTCAGTAGCCTGAAATTAAAGTTATTTCCCTTTCTCTACCATCATACTTAATTAAATCTTATGTTATTCTTTATCCTGGCACTAGCTTTTATTTTAATGTCCACTCATAATGCTATTCTTTCAAGTTCTTGTACTTCTTATACAGAATACTGTATGTTCTAACCTTTTTTCTTTTAAATCCAAACTTACTCATCATAAGTAGATGCAAAATCTGAATACCATACTGTGTCTTTTAGTGTAATAATCTGCATGTTTCAAGCACACAGGTGGGGCAAAAGTAGGCTTGCAGTTTTGAGTATATGAAACAGAGCATATTTTTGTATTACTATTAATTATTTTCCATACAAACAACTGTAAACCTACTTTTGCCAACCCTGTACTGTTTTCATAATAAATGACTTTCCTATTATTTCTCTTCTGTGATGAAGACATTTATATTTACGTCACTGAGTGTAGATAATGAGCATAGATAGGTTATACTACCTACAAATTTCATTTAAAATAGTTAACGACAAAATAGAAAAGGGGATGCTGAGCCTGTTAGAGTTGAGAATCACTGCTTTAAACAAAGCGATAATTTCAGCAGAGACAAAATGTTTCTTTAAAACACCAAGAAGAGCCATGGTAAAACTTTTAAGAGGTTTCCACAGGGGCAAGGATGATGTGAAGCTTCAGGAAAAGGCATGGTAATAAGCACAGGGAGGAACTATAAGCACTGACTGACACTTAGTGATAAGCTCTAACAAAACTTCCAGGAAAACAGCTGGTATTACTTGAAGAGGAAAGCCACACAGGACCTGAAAGGAAGTGGCTGCCTTTGCAAAGGTAAACTGCCAGGGCAAAAGTGTGAAACTTAGTTATGAAGAAGCAAGGAAATAACATATTAAAGAAGAAATTGTCTTAATTTACCAAAGACTTTCAGAGGCAGCCCAAAAGAATCAGCCAGGAAATTCTCAGAAAGAGAGCTGATTTTGAACACAGTTTAAAGGTCCCTGAAATCTATGAAATGGTGATTCTAGTACACACTTCAATGGGCTCGTATTTTAAATAGACCCAATCCAGTCTATGGCATGCTCCTTCAAACAAAAACTCCTAAGGAACCTTTACAACACGGCTTTTATGTTAAACTTTGGGTTTTCATATTATTTATACAAACATTTGAACATTATACCATTTAGTTTCATGATAAATTTTCTAGTTTTATGACTGAAAAATGGGTTTCCTTGTTTTAATACATGAAATCTTGAGGAAATAAATGACTTCTGACCACTCTATTTGTGATCACTCTCCAAAATCCAATTAGGGCCTAAGTTCAGGATCAACTATGGTCATTTTCTTTTTTACTCTTTCCATTTACATCATTTTACTACTTACTTACCTATTACCCAAAAGCTCTTAAAATCTGCCATCTGCCATGATTTTTAAAAAATTCTACAAAAAAGACTGCTCACTTAAGTGAAGCCTGAGGATTAATCATAGATTAAATGAACTGAACTGGGGAGGCTACAAGAAGTAATGAGATAATGTCAACATGTGTAGGATTGAGAGTGAAACCACAGAAATCAATCATTAAAGAAGACTGATCATTAAAGAATCATTAAAGAATTTTTAAAAGCGAAAAAGGAAAATAACTAAAAGAGCAGTTAATTCAGAATAAAATACAAAACATACCAAAATTAGAGATCTGGAAGAGTCATGATGCATATTCAAGCAGCCATAACCAGCCAGAGATTTATAAGCTTAGTATGTCTAAGCACTAGTAGAAAATAACATAAACTAGGGACTGTACATTGAATAGTTTGTGCTCTCAGAAAAGTCAAACAGTAAAATTGATGCTTCTTCTACTGGGTGTGTATGCCCCCTGGAATATGCAAAGCTCCTCTTCTTAAGGCATTCGTTGTACTTGAAGAATTAAAACACATGTGGATGTTTTTTGAAGAATGCCAAATATGTATTACTTTTAATGACAAGATAATAGATTTTCAAACAAAATCTCTTGCTTTCTTTGGCCATTATGGTGATGTTAGCTGTTAGAAATATTTTGGCGGAAAATTCTTAAGTACAGCTTCAGATATAGTTTAAAGAGGGCAAAAATTAATTTAGGAGTTAAGTTACATTGAATTGAATATATTAAAATGTACATTTGCTAGCTTATCTCAACCCAGTATTTCTCAACTAAGATCAAATTCCTAAAAGTCCCCCAATGCTCCCAAAGAAGTTCTTTAAATGGAAATACTTACTTAGGAAACCAATTTAATCCTAGGTGCTCTGTCTTGGAATACAATATTCTTTCCACCATGTCATAAAGTGGTCTCCAAGGTAACTCCAAATCATCTCTTGAAAGAAGTTCCTTTTTCCTAATTAGGAAAGGTAAACACATATATATGGATGTGTGCAAAGGTGTGTGTATATTACACATACTACTCAGGGAGGACAACTGTTAAATGCTGCTGTCATCACAGTAGGTTTTGCTTTTCCTCATCCAGTGCAATTCACTGGCAGAATATAATATAGTAGGGAGTAGGAAGAGCAATGCACCAAATTCTTGCTGCTGCTCAAACCTCAAAGAGCAATTGGTAAAAGAGGGCATTTACATTGTGCCACCATCACTATAGGTGAATTTCATATTTTCCCACACTATCTATCTTCACTAAAAGTTTCCAGCATTGTGACTGGTACCCTGGGATAAGCAGAAGAATAAATGATCCCTATATTCTCAAGGATCTCAAAACCTATATAAGAAAAGATAATTAGTATAAATAAAATAATCAGACAACACAGAGTTCAATGTGTGCTAGAGAAAAGAAAGCTTCATGGAGGAGATGGAATTTTAATTAAAAGGTTAATTAACACATGATTTAAACTTATAAAGTTCTCGCCCTAGCCTGTTTGGCTCAGTGGATAGAGCATTGGCCTACGGACTGAAGGGTCCCGGATTAGATTCCAGTCAAGGGCACATGCCTGGGTTGTGAGCTCGATTCCCAGTAGGGGGCGTGCAGAAGGCAGCTGATCAGTGATTCTCTCATCATTGATGTTTCTATCTCTCTCTCCCTCTCCCTTCCTCTCTGAAATCAATAAAAACATATTTAATAAATAAGTGAACTTATAAAGTTCTCATTCCCTAAAATCTTGAAAAAATCCAAAATCATAGGAAAATTGACTTACTTTAACAAGTTGATCAAGAGACGGGCAAATCCCTGCATCATGCTGATTTCCAGTTTTGGAATTGATACCAGCTCATACAATAACTTGACAAAAAGAACATGATCTTCTTTGCTAAATTTTCTCCCATAAAGTCGAATATATCTGCAAGAGAAAAAAATCAATATAGCCTTTAAAAATAGGTATGGTGACACATCCATGTTCCTTGCAACAGTATTCACAATCGCCATGTGGAAGCTACATAAATATCCATCAACGAATAAATGAATTTAAAAATGTAGTATGCACACACAACAAAATATTATTCAGCCTTTAAAAAGAAGGAAATTCTGACATATGCTACAACATAGATGAGCCTTGAGGACATTATGCTAAAAAGTGAAATAAGCCCATCATAAATATAATACTACAGGAGTCTACCTATATGTAGTATTTAAAATAACCAAAATCATAGAAACAGAAAGTAGAATCATGGTTGCCAGGGATAGGGATGAAAGGGAAAACAGGGAGTTATTCAACGGGTATACAGTTTGAGTCATGCAAGATGAAATAGTTCTAGAGATCCATTGTATAACAATGTACATATTGTTAACAATACTGTACTGCACACTTAAAAATTGTTAAGATAGTAAATGTATACTTCTTGCCACAAAACTATGTACTGTAACAGTATTCCAGATGTATTTGATGTTAATCATTTTATATCCACTTATTGTTATGAGGAAAAGAATTATTCTGTATTTTCATTAAGATTGCCAAATAAGTATTTTTTTATCAAAAGGCTTCAAGTCTCATCAACATTTAATAATCAATGAAAAACATGGCTGTCTTGCCCTGGCTGGTGTATTCAATGGTTAGAGCGTCAGCACATGCACAGAAGGGTCTCGGGTTCGATTCCCAGTCAAGGGCACATACCTGGTATGCAGGTTCGAGCCCCAGCCCTGGGTTAGGGTGCATGGTGGGGGGGAGGGGACACACGCACGACCAATTGATATGTCTCTCTCACATGGATGTCTGTCTGTCCCCCCCCAACCCTTCCACTCTCTCTAAAAATCAGTTGAAAAAATACCCTGCAGTGAGGATTAACACCAAAAAAAAAAAAAAAAAAAGGAAGACAAAAAATATTGCTCTTATTGTTACATGGTCTTAACTGGCCTTTGGTCATAAGTTACCTCAAAAAAGTGTCTCTGCCCCTTCCTACCCCACCTGGGCACATGCCTAGGTTGCAGGCTTGATCCTCAGTAGGGGGCGTGCAAGTGGAGGCAGCCCATTGATGGTTCTCTCTCATCCATGTTTCTGTTTCTCCCTCTCCCTTCCTCTCTCTCTAAAAATCAATAAAAACTTTTAAATTATCGATGTTTCTATCTCTCTCTCTCTCTTTCTCTCTCTAAAAATCAGTAAAAACATTTTAAAAAATACTGGGAGTATTATATGCAATAAAGTTGTTTCGCCTGGCCAGGTGGCTGTTGTTTGAAGCTCAGCACATACACCCATGTCACACACACACCCATTCGATTCCTGGGCAAGGCATATACCCAGGCTGTGGGTTTGATCTTCAGTCAGGACAAGCATGAGAGGCAATCAATTGATGTTTATGTCACACATTAATATTTCTCTCTCTCTTTCTTCCCTTCTTCCTTCTCTAAAAATCAATGGACATATCCCAGAGTGAGGATTTAAGAAAAAAAGAAAGAAAAAGCTGTTTCCAAAAAAAGGTAATTTAAAAACAAAATATTGAGAATAAAGACTAGGAATCTTCACTTTAAAAACAATTCCAGTTTGTTTTCTGTATATTTAGGTTCATTCCTTTTTCCAATTAATTTTCATGTTATATTTTAGGACAAAGAATTACTATTAGATGCCTCAACATACTTAGAAAGCTTGGTAACAGTCATGCATGAACTTCTGAACAGACTATTTACGCTATCCTCCCACAAAGGGGGGGGCACACCGAATAACAGTAAAGGGTAATATCAAAGCACTTTTCAACTGCTTCCTCCTAACCACCTTATAGTGTATTAATCAACCATTTTAATTTTTTTTTTTATAATTAAGGGGCTTTTGGCTCAATTTTTTAATTTTTTTAAACATTTCTTTTTTAAGTATTTTTTTTATTGATTTCAGAGAGGAAGGGAGAGGGTGAGAGAGATAGAAACATCAATGATGAGAGAATCATTGATTGGCTGCCTCTTGCACACCCCCCACTGGGGGACCGAGCCTGAAACCCGGGCATGTGCCCTTGACAGGAATTGAACGCTCTATCTACTGAGCCAAACCAGCTAGGGCTTAAACGTTTTAATTTTTAATCATATAAAGAAAGATTGTGGAAACCCAAGGAGAGTAATTATTAAGAAAATGTACAATACTGCCAATGTTTTTTCTATTCTACATCTTGATAGTTTACTGCACATTACAAGGAAGTTTAAAGTAAAATATAAAATTATACAACACTATTGTAAAAATTAGTTTGGCTAGAGGCTAAAAATATTGGTTTTCAATACAAGCTTTATCATTCACCAGTTAATTTTATTCAAGGCAGTCACTGGATTTTTAATCAATCTATATCCATCAATAAAGTAAAATTAGCATCATTTCAGAGAAACATTAAGACTATTTTTAATTATAAAACATGCAAGACACTTGGCAATGATATTTAATCTTAAGTAAATGTTTTATTTGGGGTAGTTCCACTCAAAAGACAAAAGATGGAATTTTAACTTGAAAATTTAAAAAGCCAGAAAGAATGTAGTATATTCAGGGGTGGTCATCCAATATGGAAAGTCACCCCAGAGAAAAGATGGCCGAGTTTCTTTATTCTGAAAATATAATAAACAATAAAGGCGAGATGAAAGGTTCTGCCCTCACAGGACCAGTTGCAAAAGAGTGTGCAGATTTGTGGCCTGGGATTGCATGCCATGCCATGCTGTAGCCTTGCATGATTCTCCGATGTATTTGTAAAGAGAAAAAAAACGATTAAGTGTTATTTCCTCTAAACAAAACAAACAAACAAACAAAAATCCACACCAGAATTTAAATATTTTAATTGAAAGCATTTAAAAGTATTAATGGATCACTTTTTTTAAAAGATCCACCTATTTAGCAATAGACCCTAAGTAAAAATTTAGGATATCAAAGTCAAAATACAAAATCAATAAAATATATTAAAAAAAAAAAAATTTCCTGAAAAAAATCTAAACAGTCCAATAAGCGAATGGTTTGTTAAATTGTAGTTTATGCCTTTAGACTATAAGGCATTCATATATCTTAACAAAAATATCCCTTATCAAAGACTGCTAAAATCCTACTTAATACAGCAAAGGAGTCAAGTTATGTGGTTCTCACTAGCAATAATGACACACACTAGAATGTAAATCACAATTAATTGCAATGGATGTTTAAATCCATTAAATTCATAATGATACTAAAAACTATAAATACAAACAAAAGAATACCCCACAAATCTCATTTTTGAAGAATGCTAGGTAACCAAGACATGATCATCTTAAATACTGATAAATAAAGAAAACCATTCGAGTACCTATCTTGCCTCTCATATGGGAATTGTACCTCAGGATAAGCTCAAGCTAATTAGGATGAATGCTATCACCCTTTTACAATCTCTAATGCATATAGGATGGCTACTAACTCACAGAAAGAAAGATGTAGGGCTATGTATCTCCTGATGAAAGTATGTGCTGAATAACAGCAACAAATCAATTACTGTGTCTAATATTTCCATCTGACTTGGACTGAAGGTAATCATTAAAAAACTGACTTTAAAACACACAAATGAAAATTTAAGCTTACAAAACTATGCCTTCTTTTCAATCTTCTGTAAACACCTGATCATAAATTAGTCAACAAAGAAAAAACTCAATTCTAACATGTGAACATTATTATAGCCAAAAAAGTCTGATTATAATAAAATTAGAAAATATTAAAGTGTAACAAAATTTAAAAATAAAATCAGTTAAAAACATGCATATGAATCTGATTAAACAGCCAATCTCCAGACTTAAGGCATTCCCCCTCCAAGGGGCACGTTCTTTAAAATCAGGTTCACAACAATAATGACTATCCCCTTATTGTTTTCAGCATTATTCTGAATCTAGATTAAAGAGTAAACTAGGTAACAAAAGATAGAATAGTATGGTGTCAATGCTATGACTATACCTAAAACATCCAAAACAACCAACTAAAAACAGTTTTAGACTACATAAGAAAAGCTAGTGTTTTTTAAAAGCAACAACCTTCCTGTATGGCACCCAAAAAAAATAGTGATGGTTGAAGGAATATTGTTCCATTCATTCTTAATACCAACAACAACAACAAAAATTAGAAATTTCTCTAAAAGAAATGTATAGGAGCCCTGGCCAGGTAGTGCAGTCGGTTACAGTGTCAGCCCCGATATGCCAAGGTTGTGCGTTCGATCTCCGGTCAGGGCACATGCCAGAAGCAACCAATGAGCGCATAAATAAGTGGATCAACAAAGTGATGTTTCTCTCTCTCTCCCGGTCCCCCCTCCCTCCCTTACTCTTTCTCTTTCTCTTCATCTCCCTTCTTTTTGCAGCGGGAAGGCCAGGGAGGGTTGGGGGGTAGGAGGGAGGGGGGTAAGAGATCAACCGAAGGACTTGTATGCATGCATATAAGCATAACCAATGGACATAAGACACTGGGGGGTAGGGGAGGCCAGGGAATTGTCAAGGGCGGGGGAAAAAAAAAAAGGACACATATGTAATACCCTTTGTAATACTTTAAGCAATAAAAAAAATAAAATAAAAATAAAAACAAAGAATCTGCTTCCAAGGTGAAAACAAAACAAAACAAAATAATAATAAATTTTAAAAAAACCCACATTGTTTAAAAAAAAGAAATGTGCAGGAATTACATTTTAAAACAATAAAATTGACTGACATGTAAAATATTTGAATAAATGGTAAGATAAGGATTGTTTTTAATGTCTTAATACCTGACAGTTAAGGCTAAATGACAATATTTAGGAAGGAAAACTACCATGACCAGTGAAATTCCTGAACTCTAAATTTTAATTTCAGACAGTAACTTCAACTCTTCCTTCTACCAAAATAAATATCACACATTTTTGCTGTAGCTATATCAGTTCCAGTCTTTTCTTTCTGTTCCTAAGGTGTCACCAAATAGAAAAATAAAAAAAGGCAAAATTAGCAGAGAAAACTAGAGGATCAGGAATTAATTACTTTGACTAAGTCCTTCATCATTACACATAATATTGAAAATGCAGATAACAGCTAGAAATAATAAGTGAATGGCTAAAATGAAGAGTTTTCTCATAAACCCACCTCTCTTCTTTTCAAACAGCATTTCTAGAGCAAATGACAGGTACAGGATGACAGTTACGACTCAGGTAGTTCCTTTAGGCCAAGAACTCACAAATCAGATGTGAGGAGACACATACTTGGCAAACGAAATATACAGAAATAAGAGGACAAATGAAGTATTAGAGTTTTGATTCTTTCAAACCAAAGTTTCACCAAATATAGTGATCACTGAACTGAAAAAAGATTAGAAAGCTGTCATCACTCTGAATAGGCAACCGAAAGCCAAGATAATCTAAGGATTTGGGGAAAGAGGCTCAGGAGACATCTCCAGGTAGAGGAACAGAGCAAGAACAGGGTACTTCTGTGGCGACGTGATACAACCAACAGAATGTTTCTTATTTCTCCATTTCCCCTCCAAAGAGGTCGGGCTGAGGATCAAGAAAGGGGATATACTATCACAAACAAACAACAATAAAGAATATTAATTCCAAGTGACTGCTGGTATGAAACAAAGGCAAGTCGGCTGCTATCTAAATAGAGGATGTCTACGTTTCCATTCTAGCTTGCTTTGCAACTCTCAACATTACAATAACTTTGGATAGACAGATTTATTGATTTCAACATAGTAGCTAAGCAAGCAGGAAGAGCATGGTTCTACGAGATTGCTGAGAATTCAAACTGCTCTGTTAGTCTCCTGCGCAAGTCATATAATCTCCTAAATATATACGTAAAACCTGGGTGTCCTCACAAAGCTATGGTGATGGACAATTGATTAACATACATGAAAAACATTCTAATTTAATTGTTCTAGAATGGGGAGGAGGGGCTCCAGGTCCCAGGTTTTGTTTTTTTTTTTAATTAAATTTACTGGGGTGATATTGTTCAACATGAACATATAGGTTTCAGGTGAGGATTTCTATGTTATAAGACTTGTATATTGCACCATGTGCCCACCACCCAAAGTCAAATCTTCTGTCACCATATATTAGGACCCCCTTCTCCCCACCAGTGGTTTTTTATAAGCTTCCCAGACGTCTCACCACGTTTGGGAACCACTGCCCCTTAGCAGATTGACTAGACTCGCAATGGTGGGCAAACTGCGGCTCTCGAGCTACATGCGGCTCTTTGGCCCCTTGAGTGTGGCTCTTCCACAAAATACCACGTGCGGGCGCACATGTACAGTGCGATTGAAACTTCGTGGGCCGTGCTCAGAAGTCGGTATTTTGTGGAAGAGCCACACTCAAGGGGCCAAAGAGCTGCATGTGGCTCGCGAGCCGCAGTTTGCCGACCACTGGACTAGAGCATAATACATGCTTTTAAAAAATCTACTTAAGTCATTAAAAATGTAATATTAATATAATCTGTTACAATTTATATTTATTTATATGCAAAATAAATCTTTAAAAAAATCTTGAGATGTTTGCTTAATATATAGTTATTTTCTTGTGAATTATTTGTTCATATCCTTAGGAATCGATCTATCCTTTAAGACTCCCTCCTTCATGAAGTCTTCCTTCACTCCCAATCTAAAGTGCTACCTCTGTCCTCTGTCCCTTAATAGCTTACACCAAACTCTGAGTATTTTTCATAGTCTATCTCATACTATAGTTATTTATGTACACATTACTGTATTTCTTTAGATGACTGAAAGACATGTGGTGGCAGGAACCACCTCTCTACAACATCTATTTAACCCTCAGCTCTAACTAGAGATGAAATAAGGTAGACATTTTTTCAACAGATTGAATATACAAGTATACAAACAGCTCGCCAGAGCTAATTCTATTTTTGAAAAGGAAAAAAAAAAACTTTCAAACAAACAATAAATACTTGACCAAATTGCCTTTAAAACATTAAAAGTAGGTTTCCAAAACACATTAGAAAACAGGTCTCTCATCTTTATCAAGTACGGTATTTCTAACGGGAGGCTCCATATGGGCAAGGAGGTCTGAGGTGTCCATTTCTCTGTATCCCCATCCACCTCAGGTTGAACAATGCTCACTTGGCGTTTCAGCATACTGTATTTCCTGACACTCAAATTGACATGATAATTTTAGAGTAATGAAGTCATTCACTATTAACATCTAATAATAATGTGTCTATTCATTTCTCCCCAGTTGGTTCTCTTTGGAGGCATGTATTTCTTTAAGTGGGCATCCATTTCTTAAAATGCTTTACCGAGTGTCATTTAAAAGCCAGATATTGGCAACAAGCAATCTATAGATATAAAAAGCCAATGTCCCTAATGACCGGAACCACCAAACAACTGGTTGCCATGAGGTGGCATTGACCACTTCTTAGTCCCTATGCCCCTCCTGCGAGCGTGGATGGGGTGGGACTGCGGACTGGCGAGCGGGCTGAACTGCTGACATCTTGGTCCCTCCTCCCGCCTGCAGGCTCCAATGGATCAGTGATGGTGAACGGGGGAATCAGGGTGGGTGGCGGGAGGACTGGGCTGGCTGTCAGGCTGTTGGGTCACCAGCTCATCCCCAGCTTCGGGGGGGCGGGCCTCAGGCCTGTGGGAAAGCGGGTGCTGGCAACTTCACCTCCATGCACGTGTGCCAGGCTGGCTGCTGATGGAACGCGCTGCCTGCTCGGGGCCACTCACGCAGGAGTGGGTAGGTCGCGGGTGCGCCCCACAGCCTCTGTTAGTGCCTCAAGCCCCAGCAGCAGTGGCAGTGGCAGTCATTCTGCCATTATAGCAACAGGTCATTCCCTCCCCCTGCGGCTTCATCCAGAAGGACGTCCGGTCTAATTAGCATATTATGCTTTTATTAGTATAGATTATTATAGATAAATGGGTGTGGTGATATGATCTGAACTACAGAAAGAAACCTGTAAAATCAGAAGCTTTCATATTGTTTGGCCACAACCCACAGTAATAAACACACACACACAAACACACACACACACACACACACACACACACACACACACACGAAACAAAAGTCATAACCATTCCCCCTTATTTACTTCCAAATTCAGTCTAATAATTCTAATTTAGTTTTCCAACCAACAAATAAAACCTCCCCAAGGAAACAACAACTAGGTCAAGACCTACTAAATTATATATATATCCCCCCTTTGGTCAGAATCCATAATTTGAAAAATTCTATATTAAACACACTCACAAATGAACAAAGATAAAACAAACAAACAAAAATGGTGAAGCCCCACAAGAAAAAGCAAACCACAATGTGAAAGTCTTAAGATATTTGTCTGTTAAATTATGAATTTTTTAAAAGATTACATTTCTGAATCATTCCTGGATTTGTTAAACGGTAATTTTTCTCCTGCCACACACATAATGGGGGCCTCTTTTTGTTATATTGACAGAAACTTGACAACATTTTATTTATTGGGATCTCTAGGTTACCTACCTTCCCTCAGAACATAAGCTGTCCCAACTAACCTTTTCAGGAATCTGCCCCAAATATAAACACTCATATGCAAAACGCTGTCTTCATAAAATGTCTAGCTTTTTAAAAATATATATTTTTATTGATTTCAGAAAGGAAGGGAGAGGGAGAAAGATAGAAACATCAATGATGAGAATCATCGATCAGCTGCCTCCTGCATGCCCCCCACCCCCCAATAGGGATGGAGCCTGCAACCCGGGCATGTGCCCTTGACTGGAATCGAACCCGGGACCCTTCAGTCCGCAGGATGACTGACCCAAACCAGCTAGGGCAAAATGTCTAGTTCTTTTTGAAAAAAAAATATATTTTAGCCCTGGCCGGCTTGGCTCAGTGGATAGAGCGTCGGCCTGCGGATTGAAGGGTCCCAGGTTCGATTCCGGCCAAGGGCACATGCCTGGGTTGCGGGCTTGATCCCCAGTGGGGGACGTGCAAGAGGCAGCCAATCAATGATTCTCTCTCATCATTGATGTTTCTATCTCTCTCTCCTTCTCTCTTCTTCTCTGAAATCAATAAAGAAATATTAAAAAAAATATATATATATAATTTATTGCTTTTCTACAGAGAGGAAGGGAGAGGGATAGAGTTAGAAACATCGATCAGCCGCCTCCTGCACACTCCCCACTGGGGATGTGACCACAACCAAGGTACATGCCCTTGACCGGAATCGAACCTGGGACCCCTCAGTCTGCAGGCCGACGCTCTATCCACTGAGCCAAACCGGTTAGAGCAAAATGTCTAGTTCTTAAAAAAAACTTAATCCTTCGTTTAAAAAAAGAAATTGTCAGACAATGAAATGAACAGCTCACAGATTACCAACACATTCCATTTAGACTGTATACCATTAGGTTACAAAGCATTTTTAACAATTCTTAAGCCATCTCCAACTTATTTAAACTACAATACTATTCTCAAACCCATTTCATAGCTGCAATAGTGTTCTTAGCAAGAGAAAAGGCCTTGCCCTGGCTGGTAATTCAGTTGGCTAGAGTGTCATCTCCATACACCAAAGCTATAGTCAAGGCACATTTAAGAAGCAACCAGTGAATGCATAAATAAGTGACACAACATATGGATATTTCTCTTTCTCTCTCTCCTCTCTCTCTCTCCTTTCCTTGCTCTCTCTAAAATCAATAAATGTGTTTTATTTTTTAATATATATTTGATGGATGATTCTAGCCTTGCATTACTAATTTCTTTTTGTTATTATAGTAAACATTTCACTGAACAACTATGGCAAGTATAACTCATTCATACAACAAATTTAGGAACATTTGCCATCACAGGGATTTGTTCCTTGTTGTCCCTGAAAAAGAAATTTTGGGCACATTAGACAAACTTTCCAGTGAGTTTTAATGATAAGAGAACGTTTCATTTTGATATTTAAAAGTACCATTCAATGTAATTTGAAAACTCCAGACTTGAGCAAAGCCCCAACCAGAGGATGACAGTCTCACTGAGCTTGAGAGGCAGAAGTGGGTGTTCTGGGGAACATGCCCTTGACAGGAATCAAACCCGGGATCCTTCAGTCCATGGGCTAACACTCTATCCACCAAGCCAAACTGACCAGGGCTTAAGAAATTTTTTTAAAGGGAAGAAGCCTTTATTACATTTTTAAACTCTAAAATTTGGGGTCTAGGTATTATGAAACAGATGATGACCACTACCAAAATTTTAGCTCATCTAACTACATTTTTAATGCTAAATATTTAATCATACAGTGAGATCTCAGTCAAATTTGCTGATACAATCAATATAATCAGCTTTCTTCTCTAATTAACTTTGGGTTGGTTATGAAACACAATTTCTTCCATAACCAAAATGCTTCTCTCCACTTCTTTGGTTAAAAATGTACTTTTGAACCCAGTATTAAATGCTTTTAGTTTTCAAACAAGAAAGAGTTAATTCTATTATTACTGAGGACCTATGAGTGTATATGCCACTGCACTAAATGCTGGAAGCAGAGGAAAGGTGGTAAATACGGACGGAAGACGCTGACCTGAAGAAAACGCACAGCAGAGGGAAGATGTGTACATGAAGAATAGAAAAGCAGGAACCAGAGATCAAGAGCGAGTGCACTACAAGGAAAGAAATGCTGAGCATAGGCCAAATATGGAAGTAGCCAACCTCAAGATTCCAAATGAGAATATTTATAGTATGTGCTGCTTTTAACATTCCAGTCGTAATCCCAGTAAATGTAAAGGTTTTCTGTTGTTTGCTCACTGTTGCTTTTATTACCATGTTCTCGGCTTGCTGTTTACACAGTAAGAATGAGATTTTGATCTAATTTTCTGCAAAGATTAGAGGGAAACAGATTTGGATTTTGTGTTGGGGGAGGAGGATTCACCAGAAATAAGTCTGCTTATTAGAAAGTTAGCATCTAGGTCCCACAATGAGGACAGGTTTACAAGTTGCGCACTTGTTTACTAATAAATAAGCATCCTTTAAAAAACAAGAATCTGCCATCATTTCACTTCAAGTACGAACACGCAGTTCAAAAAAAATTTTTTACACTGCAAAAACAAATGTTTTAAAATAATGTTTTAAAAAATGTTTTAAATATATTCGGATCTTAGAACTATGGTACTGCTGTACTAATTTTTTTTTTTACTAACTTCCCTTTCTCAATGTACTGTGTTAAAATGCACTAGTCAGAATGAGAATTTTTTTTAAAACCAATTAACTTTAGAATTCATATTTTCCCAAATTTCTTGATGGAGTTACACACCTTACCTAGTCTGTCCCAAATAAACAAAAATGTGACGAAAAGCAAGAGCACACTGGAACTCCCTGGGGGTGGAAATCTTTCACCGACACAGCCAAAAAGTGCCATCCACACAAGGCACTCAGAAAATAATCTGTTCAAAGACTCCTGAATACAACTTTGTATCCAACTATCTATTAACCCTAGCAACATAAGTGTCTGTTTTTAAAGTGAAGACAATTCAAGGGAGTCCTTGTTACCCCAGAATTTATTCTATATCTCCAAAGTTGGGGGGGGGGGTGAATGTCTTAATATAAAAATGTTCATTAGTAAGCTATTTTTAAAACTGTCCATGACGTCTGTCTGTAGTCAACCTTAGACAAAACAACACAAATGAAATGAAAACTTAGAAGTAAAATCACAAATTTTGCAAAAAAGAACTTCATGAGGTTAATCGAAGTGGCAATGGATTATTGCTGAATTTTTTTAACTCTGATAATGATGGGTACAGAGTTCATTTTATTGTCTTCCTTTGTGTATGCTTGACAGTTTCCATAACAGAAAAAAATGTCTGAACAAAAAGAATATTAGAAAGCTGTTCAAATCATACATATTGACAAGTGAGATTCTGGCAGAAACACACAGTTAACTAGTGAAAGCTGATAGGGTGTTTTGGAAGAATGATTAAGAGAGGTCCCTGGAAAAAGGGAAGGGCCCCAAGTATGACACTGTTATGAAAAATCAAATGTGTGCATGTGTAGGGATAGAGCAACCAATTGATGTGTCTCTCTCACATAGATGTTTTTCTCTCTCAACGTCTCTCCCTCTCCCACTCTCTAAAAATCAATGAAAAAATATCGAGTGAGCATTAAAAAAAAAGTTAAAAATAAAGTGTTAATTTTTAAAAAATCTAATGTGAAAGATAACTTACTGTGTGTGCTATTATACAACTTTATCAGAAAAATTCATGTCCCCCAAGTCACTTAATTCACTTATTTTGTTCTTTTCTTCGGAAAAACAACTTTCTCACTACAAAGAAATTTTGGTTCCCATTTTGCGTGTGGTCATGTAATAAAAACAAATCTTTTCTACTACTTTCTCCAACTGTTTCTCCCTGACAAATATGGTAATTTGTCAAGATTTCAAGATTCTTTTACAACAAAAAAGCGCTTGTATTTATTGTAATTTCAATACTCAAACATTAGATACCCTATTAAGTACATCATGTTACCAGGCAACTGAGGTTCAGTGGATAGCATTTCTACTTTCTTCCCCAACAGAGATGATATGAACTTGGGCACTCCAGTGTTCACATTATTACTTTCCACAAGAAAGTCAGTTTATTTGATAACTCACATCTTGACTAAATGTAATACATTATGTGGTTTCAAATGGGAGAATCCAATTCCTGTCTAGGAGGAAGACTACAGACTGTTCTTAATAATAAAACAAGGGAGCTACAGTTTCATTAACAAATGAAATGCTTTCACAGTTTAATACAGTCATTTCATTGTAAAACAGTACAGAACATAACATTTTATTATAACAAACGAGACATCTAAATTTGCTTCATAATACACCAAGCCCACTTCACTAAAATAAAAATTCTGTGAAAGAAAGAACCAATCATGAATGGAGTAAGCTTGTAGGACATAGGAGCCCATTCACTAATTGTTCCTCCTTTTGCCCTTCCTTCAGGCCAATTTAAAGTAAGGGAGAGCTAGCTGGAAAGGCCCTTAGAGACTAGTCCAGTGATTTTTTTTTCTTTTCAAACAGTATGTTTTGGTGCCCTAAGTAGACATCAGGGGTTCAATGAAGTGTTACAAAGAAAAAAATCAGTGTGGTCTTATTTGGCCTGAGGAATCCAATTCTGTGCTTAAGATTTTGCTTAAGACCACTGCTAAAGTCTGAAACACCGCTAATAGTCTATACTCCCATTTTCCAAAAGAGGACTCTAAAGCTAAGAGAGGTTAGGCAAGACTGAGATGATAATGTTGGTGGCAAAGCCAGGTATAGATAACTTGAGGTCTCAGGACCAGACCTCAGTGCCTCTCAGGAAAGGTCCAGAAGGGCAAGGGAGAAAAAGCAAGTTTCAAGATGACCTTTCTTCAATTCCATTCTCTACATTGGCCACACCAGGAATCACCAATACTCTTCACTCAGTGTCCATGAGCTATCTTTACTATCGTTCTCCAAAGACCACCAAGCTAGTTTGTGCCTCTCGTGTCGCCTCCCTTCTTAGAAAATGGCCCTGTGATGTGTTATGCCACATGATCTCTTGGACAGGTTCTAATACTTTAAACTGTGTGCAAGAAGTTGTGTCATATTACAGGACCAATTTTTAAAATACACAGAAGTAAGCTTTCTTCACAGAGATGCTAAACAGACCCAGAAGTCTTGAAATGGACTGAAACAGAATTACAGTAACTACTCAAATGAGGTAAAAAGTCAAAAAAGGAGAGTCTGAGTGCCTCTCAAACCAGAACTCTACCCCACCCAGGTCTGTGATGGCTAGATTAGGGGTGTACACTTCTGGTCAGGGACCCACTCCCAGTGCCTCTGAACAGCACTTACATTCAGGTCTTCTTTAGGAATGTACTTGATACTTTACAAACTGCTCACGGTCCTGGTAGTAAGATACACACTGGCTCATTTGAAGCTCTACAGGATAAACCTTTAACAAGATTTTAAACCAATCTTTTCAATCAAATCCACAAAGATTGAGCAGGCCCCAAAAAAGTACAACCTAGAAGTTCCCTTCAGATAAAAAATAACATAAAATTACAGAGCAATGTTTCTCAGGAATTATTTAATCCAAACCCCTACTTCTCTTCCAAGAATACTGAAACACATGATTAAAGTAACTCTGCACAGTCACAGAGCTAGTGGGAGAAATTAGATTTTATTTTCATTACTACTTTCCACTCTTCTACAAAGTACTAAATATGATCACTACTCAGCTATCGTCACATGTTCTGGCATCATTTAGATGTAAACTTGTGCAACACATACAAGGCTTAATAAACAAGCACAGATATAAACAGGTCACCTTAACATGACTTAGGAGAAAAAAAAATTCACCCAAGATCACAACATGCCCCACCAAGTTCAAAATGTCTCATAGCGCAATCCTAAGAATCAGTTTCCAGCATTTAACCACTGTCCCAAAATAAAATACTGATAGCATTTCTTGCTGGTAATTTAGATATAAATGGTTTTGGGTTCATAGGTTATTAAGCCATATAACTGCGATCTTGCCCTAAACACCAAGGACGGTGTCCAATGTATTACTAGCCTTTCCTAGGCAAAAGGTACTTATACCTAAATAAGCCAAAAATAATAAAACCTTAGGTGATAATTTGCCAAGTTCAATACATGTCAGAAAACAATGCTTCACTATGCGTGTATAGGTTCTAGATTCATAAATCCAAATTAGACATGCATTCACACATTGGTATATTTATATATTGTGCGTTTAAAAGCAGTTGTTTGTGTCCCCCAAAATGGTTCTTCTCTGGCAAATCTAATCCAAGTGATTAAAGTGGGGAATTACTGGAACTGACAGAGTAACGATCTTTACTGTGCCTGAGTAACAAACATCTAGGAGACGCACTTGAAAAATCATGTTAATTCTAAAAATGTATAAAGCATTCTTCTATTTTGACTAATAGTGGTTCTTCTCCCCGTTGTGCCCCCCTTCCTCCCCCCGCAAGTCTCCTATGGATCTGAACACCATAAATTTGACTCTCTAAGCAAAAGGAGAGCTGTTAACCTTGACATTTTATGGTCACTCTTTAAAAGAGCAACTTGTGTTTTATTTTTTGCTTTTTAATTAAAAAGGTAATTACTCCCACCACCACCACCACCACCTGAAGTGGATGTGAGAAATTTGTCAGAGACTCCCTAATAATAGCCATAATCCTGGGAGGAAATGTAAAAACTATTTCATTACAAAACCCTGAGTCATTACCCAGTTCACTCAGCAGATGTGGATAAACAGTGGGTAAGTGGCATGTCTTATGTGTTCAACCATTCATACCCCCAATGCATAAACATACAATGTTACCAGATTTCGGGTCCAGTGAACTCAACAAGATACAGCAAAATCTTTTTTTTTCAAGTTTTTCTGACACAGTGAAGATGCCCATCTGGCAAATAAAGTCTCTAACCTGCCTCCCAGCAACTGTATTTTTGCCCGTCTTCCCCTAATGTCGGTTGCACTATAGTTCGCAGCCAGGTTATGCCAAAAACAAATAAATAAAAGTAACAAAAGAACAGAACTCCTGAAACTGACATCGGCAATCGACATCCATCTCAGCGACTCA
>NW_005871054.1:8042666-8044412 GCF_000147115.1 Myotis lucifugus | reverse complement strand
CAAAAAAAAAAAAAAAACCAAAAAAAAAAAAAAAAGACACTTGAACATATTCTCAGGAACCCACCCGGATTAGCTGGGGATGTTCAAACCGCCGGGTCGGGAGGTAATTGAAGGGACCGCAAAATCACTTTCCAAGTCCGGAGCGACCGCATTCGCAGTGGGCGCAAGCGGCTGGTCTGGTTCCGCTGCCGCGCCTTCCCTACCGTGGGCCCGACTCGGAGCCCCCTCCCGCGGGCTTCAACGGACGAGCGCCCGGCCGCCCCACCGGAAACACGAGGCCGAGTTCCAAGCCATTGTCCTGTCGGGCCGGGGCTGCGCGCTCCCTCCCGCGGCCGCCTCCCCGGAGCCGCGGTCACCCACGTGATCCTCGTAGGTGTGTTTTTTGTTTTTCTGTTTTTACTCTGACCCCTGGAAGCCCTCCTCTTCACCCCCCTCATTCCAAAGAAGGGACTAGTTACTCATTCGGCAGACTGGCGTTGGACTGTGTGTGTGCCAGGCGCTTCTTTTTGACCTTTAGGATGGAACTAAAGAGCTCCAGGTGTGTGCCCTCCAGGGCTTTAGCCGGGCAGAGCCATAGCCTAGCCCTAGGCCCTAGGGAATAAGCAATTACAACACAACACTCGTAATTGCTAGATAAGTACGGGATGCCTGGGGAACACCTAAAGAGGTGTTCACACTTGGGGCGGGGGTGGGGGGGGATTTGGGAGTGTCAGGTCCGTTACTAGAGCGAATACATACACTGAGTGGCCAGATGATTATGACCACCTGATGTTTGTAGGCAAATTAGCTATAATTTCGTGCTGAAGTTGCTAGAGGGCCAGACCATTATGAATTGGGAAGCAGGTTGTTTACCACGACAGTAGAAGTGACTTTTTTTCTGAAGATATGGGTAAACAACTCGATTTAACAGCCTTTGAACGTGGGAGATAGATATATATATACACACACACACTCATACTGAATGGCCAGATTATTATGACCACCTGACGTTTGTAGGCAAATTAGCCATACACGGCATCGTATGGGCTATGGAAGCCGAAGGCCTGTTCAAACACCTTTGCTGTCTGCAGTTACCAAGATAAAACGTCTCCAATTCGCACAGGAACACAAGGATTGGACAGTCGAGCATTGGAAAAAAGTCATGTGGTCCGATGAAGCACGTTTCCAGTTGCATCATGCAGATGGCAGAGGGAGAATTTGGCGGAAACAGCATGAAAGCATGCACCCTACATGCATGAGTACAATCCTTCAAGCTGGTGGGAGCAGTGTTATGGTTTGGGGCATGTTTTCCTGGCATGATTTGGGCCCTTTAATTTGTGTGGAACAACGTCTGAATAGCACAACATACCTAAGTATCGTTGCTGATCAAGTTCATCCTATCATGTTGATGGCGTATCCCAATTGAGATGGCTTCTTCCAACAAGACAATGCGCCATGCCACGGTGCTCGTATTGTGCAGGAGTGCTTTCAAGAACATGAGGGAGACTTTACCTTGCTTAGGTGGCCCCACAATCACCAGACCTCAATCCAATTGAGCATTTGTGGGATGAAGTTAAAAGAGCCATCAGGCAGCTGGTTCCACAACCATCAAATCTCACAGAACTGGACAGTGCTATTCATCAGGCATGGTGTCAGATTCCTCGCATCACCTTTCAACATCTTGTGGAGTCAATGCCAAGAAGAATCGCTGCAGTATTGAAGGCAAAAGGTGGCCCAATGAAGTACTGATGGGGTGGTCATAATAAT
>NW_005871054.1:8030815-8042157 GCF_000147115.1 Myotis lucifugus | reverse complement strand
CTCAGGTATGCATTCACTCTAGGAATTCAAAGAAGTCCAGAGTGGCTGAAGATTGACTGCAAGAATTGAGACCGCGGAGGAAATGTTAGGGATTTTTTTTAGAGCGTTATCCTACAGGTGACAAGAAAGTCTGCAAGATTTTAGTCATAGGGGTGGTATGATGTCATTTACATTTTTTGAGCAATCACTCTGCTTTGAATGAGAATGATTTAGAACAGACGAGGTTGCGTACCGGAGGATCCCTTAAGATGTGACACGATGGCCTGGATGTCAGTTGAAATGATTTGAGAGCCATTTCAGCAAGTAGAAAGGCCTGGGCTTGATAGCTGTTTGTAAGAGTGAGGTAGAGGGAAGAGACAGGATGATGTCCGAGTTCTTTCCCTGAGATAGAGGACACCGCAGAAACAGCTTTGGAGGCAGAATGCCTACGAGATGGCTAAGTATTTTGACATAATGGATGAGGAAGGTGATTTAAACTGGGATATAGATTAGCGTATACATGGATTGGAAGGAATGAGATATAGAATATTGTTAAAGGATAAACTGAGCCAATTAAAATTTTGAAGAGTTTATTTTGAGCAACAATTTTTAAACATTTTTATTAATTGATTTGAGAGAGCGAGAGGAAGGGGCGAGAGATAGAAAAACATGGATTTGTTGTGTTGCTCCATTTATGTATTCATTCATTCGTTGATTCTTATATGTGCCCTCGCCAGGGATTGAACCCACAACCTTAGTGTTTGGGACAATGCTCTAACCAACTGAGCTACCCCACCAGGGTCTATCTGAGCAACCATTGATTCCAGTTGGGCAGTGCCAAACCTGGACTGATTAAGGGTGCTCCACTGACATGAGCCAGAGGAAAGACTTATACAGTAGAGAAGGTGTTGAAGCCAATAAAGGAAACTATTTGATTGGCTATGGCTTCAAGCCTAGTGGGCTGTTTGTGATTGTCCTTGGCATTTAGATTTCATAACCTTGAGGCACACCTAGATTTTGGTTTGCTTAAGTAGGCTGCCAAAGCATTAGTGCCACCTCAGTCTAATGATCTCCTTGTTTAATTAATTTAACAGCATGAAAAGAATAGGGTCCTTGACCAAACTCTGAGGAACTCAGGGTTTGAGAGAGAGAAAGGGAGAGAGACCAAAGAGAATGCTCAAGAAGCAGTGGGAGAGGGAGGAGGAGGTCTAGGAAAGTGGCATTCCTGTAAACAGTGTTTCAGATGGAAGAAGTGATTAACCCCACAAAAGGTCCTGATGGGTCAAATGGAATGAGAACTGAGAGGGTTCCTTGGAATTACTGATAAAGCAGCTAAGCCCAGCCAGTATAGCTCAGAGATTGAGCATTGATCTATGAACGAAGAAGTCACTGTTCAATTCCTGGTCAGGGCACATGCCCGGGTTGTGGGCTCATTGCCCAGGTTGTGGGCTCAATCCCCAGTTGAGTGCAGGAGACAGCTGATCAATGATTCTCTCTCATCATTGATGTTTCTAGCTCTCCCTCTCCCTCTCTGAAATCAATAAAAATATATTTATTTTTTTAAAAGAATAGTTTCAGCGGAGTGTAGGAATGGAAACCAGATTACAATAATGATGGAAAAATGGAAGTAAACAAATAGAGACAGCAAATGTGGACTGTGTTTTGAAAAAACTTTGAGTGAGCCTGGCTGGTGTTTCTCAGTGGTGATTGTTGATCCAGGAACCAAGAGGTCACTGGTTTGATTCTGGGTTTTGGGCTGGATCCTCAGTAGGGACGTGCAGGAGGCAGTGGATCGATGATGTTTCTCTCTCATTGATGTTTCTATCTCTCAATCCCTCTCCCTTCCTCTCTAAAAATCAATAAAATATTTTTAAAAAACTTTGAGAAGAACAAGAGAGAGATAAGGAGTTAGCTGAAATGAAAGGAGGAAATTTTGAAGGTGGGATATATTTAAATGTTTAAATATTGACTAGAAGTAGCCTGAGAGAGAGGCTGAAGATAGGTGAGTGAAGATGACAGAGAATGGAAGTGGAGTCTGGCCCTTAGCAGTTATCCAGATTACTTCCAGAGCCAGAGGAGAAAAGCAAGGAAGGGAGGTGCACATGCAGAAAGGTTTGCAGATTTGGTAGCTGGAAGTTGGAGACGTTCTTTCCAATGGTTCCTGTTTTTGGTGTGTTGTGTTTTGGATTTTTTTTTTTGGGGGGGGGGGTGTTATTGTTGTTTTGTTGTATTTTGTTTTCTGTGAAGCAAGAGGAGGAGAATGGGTAGGAGGTTTGAGGAGATTGAGGGAGATTTAAAGTAGTCTCAAAATTCAGAAAACGAATTAGAGAAACAGAATTGCTTGATACTGAAGGTTGGAAGTATAATACACCATCATCTGTCTGCACAATATAGTTATTTTCTCCAATAATGTTTAGCAGCCCAGGCTGTGTACCTATAGGCTGGTATGATAGAATGACAAAGGCGTAAGGGAATGTTATGTCTGTTGGTGGTGGTAAAGGTGTGGTGTTAGTTACTATTTGCTGAGCACTTCTCTCAGCCAGTGCTTTACTTACATGACCTCATTGGATTTTCTTCTCTAAACAGAGATAACTGAGTTGAGAATATTTGAAAGAGAGTGGTTAACATCTTTCTACCCCTTTAAGTTATTCTGGCTGGTCTAATAATCAAGTTGATATGAGAAAGATTAGCAGGAGAAAATGACCACATTTTTATGTATGTACTTATGGGATTCCTTAAAAATGTGGGACCCAAAGACAAATTGGGCAGTTGAGGTTTATATGCCATTCTGGAGGGGGGGAGGGGGTTCAGGGGAGGTTGGGCTTGTGGTTTGAGGCTTCAAAGGAGAAGGCAATTCACATGGAGGTGAAAAGGCAAATGTTTGGTAAACAACTGTTTGTTGGACCATCTTTAACAAGGGGACCCCGAGAGGACTTTGATTAAAGACTTGGCTAGGTTCTTTCCTATCACACTTAATTCAGATTAAACTTTAGTTATCTATAATAATATCTCTCTTCCTGGAGCAGGTCCTCTACTAAATTTTTTTAGGTAGTTAGGGGGGAAGGTCAAAGATTCTTCTGGAGTCTTTTGGATCTTAAAAAATCAATACACCGAAAAAGTGTATTGTGTGGCAAACTGTTTCTCACAAAGTTAAAGTGAAGAGAGAAAAGGGCAGAATAAGCAGAGAGTGTAGAAGTCAAGGGACTCAGATCCTGATGCAGTACAAGGATTAGCCTGAGCATGGAATCTGGAGGAACAGGAATGTTTGGATTTACTATTTCAAAGAAGCAGTTCCAGGTGATGCCAAGTTTCCTGGGATTGGATGTCTGTACTGGCAAAGAATAAAGAATTCTTGGAGCCCAGCTGGTGTGGCTTAATGGTTAAGCATCGACCTATGAATTGGGAGGTCATGGTTCGATTCCAGGTCAGAGCACATGCCCAGGTTGTGGGCTTGATCCCCAGTAGGGGGCATGACAAATTGGGCAGTTGAGGTTTATATGCCATTCTGGAGTAGGGGTGGGGAGGTGGGGTTCAGGGGGTGTTGGGCTTGTGGTTTGAGGCTTCAAAGGAGAAGGCAATTCACATGGAGGTGAAAAATCAAATGATCAATGATTCTCTCTCATTGATGATCAATGATTCTCTCTCATTGATGATCAATGATTCTCTCTCATTGATGTTCAGTGAGAGAGCTGATCAATGATTCTCTCTCATTGATGTTTCCATCTCTTCCTCTTCCTTCCTCTCTGAAATCAATAAAAATATATTTTAAAAAAAAAGAATTATTGGAGCAAAAGAGATGAAGTCTCTCTCTATTATTCTTGTGAAGTTTAATAGAAAATACTATTGAAATCCCTTGAAGTGAGAAGGTTGGGAGACCTTAAATTTCTCTGGGTGATGTAGTCTTCTCATCCCTGAAGACAATAATCCAAAATCTGAGGTCAGTTTTCTCCCCAGACCAACTTCCAAGCGTTTTGTATCTCGTAGAGCTCAGAATACTCTGCCAACAATAACAGCCCATGACTCTTTCACTCAGACCCTGAGGGAGACATTGGCTTCTTATCGGACCCCTGAAGGAGCCGACTGTAATCACCCTTCTTAGAAGACCCAGAACATACAATATCCCTGCATGGAAAATATTGGTGGAGGAATTGGCAGGGATAGTTATCAATCAAATATTTATCTTTGATGTACTTACTGGCCCACTACTTGATAATTCACTTCTTAACAGTGAACAAAAGAATAGGTTGTTAGTTTCATGCCTTCTCCTGCCTTGCTTTTTTTCTATATGTGATGTATTTAGGCCTGGGGATATATTGGCAAGTGAATGAATCTCTGTTGCCAGAGCATAATCTTTAAAAATGAGTCATTCTAGTATAATCAAATATCCAAACTCTTGCTGTTACAGTTATTAAAAGACATCAGAATATTGGACCTGAGAAATGAGGACTTTTTCTAGTCCCTGTATGATTTTTAAGTTTTGAATATGTCATCCAAAAATACTTTTTATCCAGTCATACTATCCACTTCACTTCATTTGCACGAAAGTTCAAATATGGAGTTCAGTTTTTTTGTTGTTGTTGTTGTTGTTGTTGTTTTTTTGGAGTTCAGTTTTTAACAAGGAAGATTTCATAGCTAAAGGAATGGATTTTTCTCTTATTATTTTACGGTTTTTCTTTTTGTTAGGCGTTTTGCCATTTCACTACAGTGTAACTTCATGTGGGCTTCTTTTTATTAATCTTGCAAGGGATTTGTGTTTCTTAAAAGATTCAAATCCTTTATTAGTCTACAAAATTTTCATCTATTTTCACAACTTTTTTTGTTCTCTCCTTATAGACTTTCTATTGGATATCTGTACCTTTACATTCTGATCTCCATTATTTCTTACACTTCTCAAATCTTTGTCGCTCTACCTCATTCTCAATAACTTTATCAGACCTGTTTCTGGTTCTGAGAATTTTTTTGTTCATCTGTACCTGATCTGTTGTTAAATCCCTAATTCTCCACAGTCTGTATATATTAATTTACAGACCCACAAGAAGGGTCTGTAAAATATCAAATCCCTAGTTCTCCACCGTGAAATATATATATCCATTAATTCAGTAAACATGTATTGACTGCCTTCTGAGTGCCAAGTGTGAGATCATAAAATGAATGACACAGTACTTGTCCATAAGGAGTTCACTGTCTAGTGGATTGACAAACAAGTAAACAGATAAAATTGTAACAAATGTCAGTTGGAATCTTCTTAAGATCTCTAGATGAAACTACTGCAGGTCCTCAATGTCCTTTAGTTATAATGTTGATAAGATACCATAGGAACTTAACTCTTGTTTATATCAGTTAGCCTATGGTGAAATTGTGTTTTTTTATATTGGTTCGCTTAAAGGCACAACCTGTTGATGACATTAACTGAGGACTGACTGTAATTCAAACTCCCTTACACAGACGGAAATACTTAACGCCTCATCCAATAATTCTGTTAATTTTGGAGGATGGGGGCTTATGTTTCGATAGTCACTCTCAGCTCTAAACTTCAGCTTCTGCTAAACTAGTTCTGTTGAGTCATCATCTTACCATGAGGCTTCTGTTGTCCCTGTTTTAGTAATGCTTTCATCTAAACATGGAGCTGGCATTCCCCCCCTTAATTTAACAATTTTCATACCACAAACCATTCACACAAAGCTTTCTATGTGTGTGTAAACAAAATATAGACAGGTTCAGGTGAGAAGAGATTTGTATGCTAAAAATACGCACAATTTAAAATTTAACATAAAATATTTCTTTTCCTAAAAGATCCATTTTGGTCTAATTCCTGGTATCCTGGAGCTCTCTGTCTAGTGGAGCAGGCAGACATCAAACAACTCATCCTACAGGTATTTAATTATAATTTCATTAAATCCTTTAATAGGAAGAAGAGGGCTCTGATTGTGTAGAACGGGGGCCTACAAAGAGGAAGTAGCATTTGGTGAATGAAGGGTTCAGAAGGAGAATTAGAAACGATCCTGCTAGGAAAACAGTACGAGGGCAAGTTTGACGTGGTGGAAGAACTTGGCTCATTTGAGAAGCCCTGAAAAGACCTGTGTGCTCAGGGAGGGAGGGGAAAGGGGGAGATAAGGCTGAGAAGGTAAACAGAGTTAAATCATACAGTGCCTTGTAAATTGGGTTAAGAATTTTAGATTTTTATTCCCAGAGCTATTTCAGTTATATGAATACAGTGCTATGGGCAGTCACCAGACATTTGGGGGAAGCTGAGCAGTGTCATTAGGGTCCTGAAGTCAGGTGGATACATACACCCCAAGCAGAGGTATCAGTATGTAGAAAGCCCTGGCGTTTTCAGCAGGCCTGGGTAGGCTAGGTAGCCATGACTACTGTGTGGTGGGAGCACAGAAAGTGTGGATAATGGCAAGAGAAGAGACAAGGAAAGCTGAGACCAGATTCCAACTAGTCGTGCATGCCTTCCCCAGGTGTTTGTGGTTTATCCTGTAAGCACTGAGCAGGGGCATCACCCGAGGAGCCTTGTCATTTACAAAGATAACTCTGGACGTCATTGTCATTGTCATAACAAAAATAGCCAATACATTGAAGAGAGAGCCAGTGGTGAACAGTGAGGTGCTTTAGAGGTAAGTGACGAAGGTTAAAAATATGCCTTGGCAGTTTGCAGTTAGGAACTAGCGCTAATTCAAACTTGACCCCAAAATGGAGTGAGGAAGTTTTAGACTAATCCTTTTTGAACATAAATGGAAAAATCTTACCAAACAAAGAAACAAACAAACAACCGCAGTACAAGATCCTAAGTGAAGATTCAAGTACCAGTAGGCATTTGGATTTCAGTGTCTAGAGTTAGTGGAAATATAAATTTGGAAGTTGTCAGCATATAGATGATATTATATTTAATGTTAAGGGTCTAAATTAGATCACCTGAAAAAGAGGATAGAGAAGACAGTAAAACCTTGAGGCCTCCAAGTGGGACAGAGCAGGACAAACCAACAAAGGAGCAAGAGAAAAGGAAAACCAGGGCAGGTTAGTGCTCTCTGTTCGGATATGGATATTCTCTCCGAGGCTCACTGGAATCAGCATGTAATTGTACTCCCAGCTAAGATCGATCACAGTGATGTAGTAAGCACACAGCTCTGGGCTACAAGGGGAAAACAGTGCTGGAGTCTGGAGGAATCCCGGGCAGCTTCCTGATGTCCTCTTCCTCCCATGAGGGGCCACGCAGAGCATGCTCTTCCCCCAGAAATGAAAATGCCCAGCGGCATGTTTGTGATGTTTCTGCTGAGGGCAGCCCATCAGAGACACGGCGCCCAAGATTGTTTACTGGGTCTGATCATGTAGGCACCCTCTGCCTGCAGAAGTCCAGGTTCCCAGAAGGAAAGCAGGTGTTCAGCACAAACCACACTGTTTATATAGTCTAGCTAGGCACAGTGAGCCATCGTTCTATTAGGGAACCATGCGAACACTGCTGAAAATCAAGTTCCCAAATGCTAGCTCAGGGCCAGTGTTGTAAGCTCCTTGGAAGGATAACCCTCTCAGGCCTGCTGTCTTCACTATTCTGCGCAGAGTGGCAGCACGGACGCTGAGTGGAGAGCGTGTCCAGGGAGAGAGATGCTGCTGAAGAATCAAGTAAGGTAAGGACCACGGTGGCCAATGGATTGGGACTATACAGGTTGGGGCAAAAGGAGATTTACAGTTGTTCATATGGAAAATAATAAAATAATTAATAAATAATTAAAAGAATAAACTGTGTTTTGCATACTCACAACTGTAAACTTACTTTTGTCTTACCCTGTAGAGATCATTGTTGATCTTGGCAGGCACAATTTCAGATGTATGGCAGGATAAGGAAACTGGTTGGGGAGGATTCAAGAGTGACTTATTGCCCTGATTGGTGTAGCTCAGTTGGTTGGAGCAACATCTCATGCACCTAAATGTTGCTGGTTCGATTCCCAGTCAGGGCACATGCCTAGGTTGCAGGTTCCATACCCAGTGGGGACTCATACGGGAGGCAATGGATTGAAGTTTCTCTCATACACTTCTCTCTCTCTATCTTCTCTCTCTCTCTCTCTCTCTCTCTCTCTCCCCCTCTCCCCCTTCCCTCCTTCCCTCCCTCCCTCCCTTCCCCCCTCCCTGTTCCCCTCTTTCTAAAATCAGTAAAAACATACCTTCCAGTGAGGATTTTTTTAAAAAATGTGACTTGGTGAGGGAGTACAGAGCATGTATAGCGAGGATATTTCAAGAAGTTTTCTATGAGAGGAAGCAAAAGAAGAGAATGTAGCTTAAAGATATTATAACTAAAGAAAATGTGTTTTTTTTAATAGATGAGAAATACTAACACGTGTTTGGGATCAAAATAATTTATTAGCCCAGCTGGTGTGGCTCAATGGTTAAGCGTCGACCTATGAAACAGGAAGTCATGGTTTGATTCCCAGTTAGGGCACATGCCCAGGTTGCAGGCTCAATCCCCACTGTGGGGCATGCAGGAAGCAATGAATCAATGATCCTCTCCCATCATTGATGTTTCTATCTCTCCCTCTCCTTTCCTCTCTGAAATCAATAAAAATATATTAAAAATAAAAAAGAATGACTTATTAGGAAGGGAGAGATAATGACATGGAGAAAGAGGAATTGGATTCAGAGCAGGAATAAAATTATGGGAGAAGAGACGCTCCCTTCATTGAAAGGGAGGGAAGAAGGAAAAAAAATGTACAGATGCAGATAGGATTACAGATTTGGGAATGGATGATGAGCAACTTGTGATGGCTTCTGTTTCATCAGGGAAGTATGAGGCAGTGTCCTCAGTGGAGAGTAGAGGGTTGTGAAAAAGATATGAAAGGTGTGAGGAAAAAGTAGAAAATTGGGAATTTGTAGAATAAGGAGGAAAATAATTTGTGATAGCAAATGTGTAAAATAGAAAACTGGCAGGGGAGAGGTCATGCTAGGCAGGGGTTAAGGACTGAGAGCAACCATTTGAATTTATATTATTGAAATGTTTCAAGGAAACTGTTGTATTGGGTAGCAGTTAAAAATAGGAATGAAATGATTAGGCATTTAACCAAATAGTTACATATTAGCTCAAAGCTACTTCAGTGTAACAATTTCATTCCCACGTTACTCTTACCCCTGAGCAACTGAAACTCGGTGGCCAATTACTCTCCCCCAGCCTAACGCACACACAAAACATACTCTAACATTGCACTCTAACTTCCCCCACCAAACAAAACAGGAAGAGTGGTTATGTTTAGCTGATAGTGTTAGTCTGTCATCTAGCGTTTCCGTTAAATTCTGAATATCGAGTTGGTGTGTTTTGAGACAGTTCTTTTTACATTCATATCTATTTTTTCAACCCTGCCATGACAGGAGCATCTTTCCATTTTCGCAGAAGTGTCTCATGAACACAGACATAAAGTCTATTTCAAAGAAGGTCCAGGGATCTTTGCTATCTGAAGGACGTAGTTCTTGTGTCTACTGCCTCTCATATTTGCTGAGCCCCAGCTGCAGTACTTGTCTCAGAAAACTGCTCGGCTCCTCCCACTTATCCCATTATTACTTTCAGTTGTGAGATGAAAACGTTCTCTTTAAAATAAATTGGTTTCTCTAAATAAAAAAAAATGTCGAAATAACTACTTTCATCTTGTACTTAGTCTCAAGTTAAATCAGAGAAAAGATTTCGGGATGCAGAAATCTCATTCAGATCTGCAGTGTGACCTTGGTGTTGTTCTCAGTCCAAAAACCACTATTATCACATTTCTTAGTTTTCTGGCCCATGAAATAAAATTAGAAATGCCTTTATTAGACACATTTAATTCAGGCTATGAGTTTAATTTTTACTTGAATAATGTGTAACTTTTCATATTTCCAAAGTTCCTCCCCCCGCCCCCCCCCAGGAGTTGGGGAGTGTGGTAGGACACCTATGAGAGGCAAAGGGGGAGGAAGGAGGATTAATTAGGGAAAGCTCTACAGACCCCGATGCTGACCTGCCACCTGTGGAAGAAAAGGGAGGAAACAGGATTGGACAGGGAGAGCCTCAGACCCTGATGGAGATCGAGGAAAGGCGGAGCCAGTGGGAAGCTCCGGGGCAAAGGCTGCCTGGTAGAGAAGTCCTGCACTGGCCAGAAATGGCTAGCCCAGCCGTGGGCAAACTAAGGCCCGTTTGAAATGAATAAAACTAAAAAAAAGAGAGACCGTACCCTTTTATGTAATGATGTTTACTTTGAATTTATATTAGTTCACACAAACACTCCATCCATGCTTTTGTTCCGGCCCTCCGATCCAGTTTAAGAACCCATTGTGGCCCTCGAGTCAAAAAGTTTGCCCACCCCTGGGCTAGACCCTAGTCGCATCGCCATGCTCAGTCACAGGCAGGCTTCCCGGGAAGATGGTGACCGCAGCTTGAATGCTGCTGTGGTAGGACCCGAAGGTGCTGGGCCGGAGGCTGCTATTAGCTAACCACATTCTTCCAGCTGAAGGGCCACGCGTCCTCACGCCTGCTACATCAGCTCTGCCACTGTTGCTAATGTCACGCTCCTCAAGCAGTTCAGTTCTGCAGCTCACACGTTCAGATTATGGATTGTTGGAGACAGTCTCCTAACTCTTCTCCTTCTGGCCTTTATAGGAGATCTTTTAATTTCCTAAATGATCACTTTATCCTATTAGTCCTTTGCTCAAAAATATTTATTCAGTGTCTCCCCTTTAAAACAATCCACAAAATAATGCCCAGACACTCTAACCTGGTACTCAAGGCTAACATAAGACTGGCCCCACCTTACTGTTCTGTTTTTATCTAACTTTGTGTTCTCTCTGGTCAATCCATGTGGAACCTACTTCAACATTTCATTTATATTTTCGTATTTTTTGTTGCTCACACAATGCTTCCTATTGTACTTGTCACATCATTTTCCCTATCTACCTATCAAAAACCCAGCCCAGCCTATCCCCTTTTGTATCCAGGGAAGCAGTCCTGAATCATGACTCAGCAACCACTTCGAAGGGTGACCAGCCTGCGTTTCAACCAAGACCAAAGCTGCTTTTGCTGTGCCATGGAGACAGGTGTACACATCTACAACGTGGAACCATTGATGGAGAAGGGGCACCTGGACCATGAGCAGGTGGGCAGCATGGGCCTGGTGGAAATGCTGTACCGCTCCAACCTTCTGGCCCTGGTGGGTGGTGGTAGCAGTCCCAAGTTCTCAGAGATCTCAGTGCTGATCTGGGATGATGCCCGGGAGGGCAAGGACTCCAAGGACAAGCTGGTGCTGGAGTTCACCTTCACCAAGGCAGTGCTGGCTGTGCGCGTGCGCCATGACAAAATTGTGATTGTGCTGAGGAACCGCATCTATGTGTACTCCTTCCCTGACAATCCCCGG
>NW_005871054.1:8023315-8028315 GCF_000147115.1 Myotis lucifugus | reverse complement strand
CCCCCCACAACCTCCCTCCACCCAGTTCCCACCCCACCCTCTGCTATTACCCCCCCCCCCCCCACTGTCCTCATCCATAGGTTTATGCTTTTTGTTGCCAGGTCAAAGGTCATACACATGGAAAATGTAGCTATTTCCATCTGCGACGTGTCTCTGTGTTCGGAAAGGTCTCTCACGAGACCTTTCAAAGGTCATACACATGGAAAATGTAGCTATTTCCATCTGCGACATGTCTCTGTGTTCAGAAAGGTCTGTTCACGCTCTACTCAGAAAGGGTACGGAGACATGTAACGGCTTTTTAAAATAATGTGTCCTCTTATGTTTAAAATGAGGATTTCGCTACCAAAAGTGAGGAGAAAGCAACACTACAGCTGCTCTCGCCCCTCTCGCCCTTCGGGTGATAGTTGTGCTTGGGGCTGCGCACTGGTTCACGGGCCATCAACAAAGCCATCTGGGCGGCTGGCATGGTTCCGCCTGCTTCCCAGGGGCCGTCGCAGCCTCGCAGGGGCCGTCGCAGTCTCACAGGGCCATCTCAGAAGATCCATAATTTTAATCTGATTTTCAAATGGGTCTGTGATAATAAAAAGAAATTAAAACCACTTGCCCAGAGAAGGCAGGATTGAGTGTGGGTTAGCAAGTAGATCATTGGTAATCTTAAAAAAAATAATTTCTGAAGAATGACGATAGCAGAAGCCAGGTCCCCAGGAATTAAGGAGTGAGTGGGTGCTGAGAAAGTGGAGGTAGCAAATATAGATTTTCCTTCCAGAAATGTATGAGTGAGTGAAGGGGGAGATATATGATAATTTGAGAAACAGGCTCAAGGAAAGGGTGTTGTTTTTTTTTTGATAGGAGATGCTTGAATATAACTACAGAGGAAAAATGGATAATTAATAGAGGAAGTAGGTGTGCAAGGGTCTAGTTCAGTGATGGCGAACCTTTTGAGCTCAGCCTGTCAGTATTTTGAAAAACCCTAACTTAACTCTGGTGCCGTGTCACATGTAGAAATTTTTTGATATTTGCAACCATAGTAAAACAAGGACTTATATTTTTTATATTTATTTTATATATTTAAGTGCCATTTAACAAAGAAAAATCAACCAAAAAAATGAGTTCGCGTGTCACCTCTGACACGTGTGTCATAGGTTCACCATCACTGGTCTAGGTTGTCTGGTTTTATGCTGTAGCAGCAGCACCAAAAGAATAGTGACTTAAAACATGAGTTTATTTCTTTTTAAAAAAATATATTTTATTGATTTTTTACAGAGAGGAAGGGAGGGGGATAGAGAGTTAGAAACATCGATGAGAGAGAAACATCATCGATTAGCTGCCTCCTGCACACCTCCTACTGGGGATGTGCCCGCAACCAAGGTACATGCCCTTGACCGGAATCGAACCTGGGACCCTTGAGTCCGCAGGCTGACGCTCTATCCACTGAGCCAAACCGGTTAGGGCTGAGTTTATTTCTTGCTGGTGCAAACTATGCTATAGATAACTATCCCGTATGCTGAGACCCATTGATCCAGGCTGCCTCAGTCTTTGAGCAGAAAGAGAACAGAAAGAGAGAGATGAGGGGGTGATGCAGAGGGATCTCACTGCTGTGAAGTAACACCTGTTACTTCTATTCATGTTTCCTTAGCTAGACCTAGACACATGGTCACAGTCAGTTGGGAGGCAGGAGAGGTAGAAGAGATGGGAAAAGGTATTTGATGGCCTAGCCAGTGTGGCTCAGCAGTTGAGCATCGACCCAAGAATGAAGAGGTTGATGGTTCAATTCCTAGTCGGGGCATATACCTGACTAGGTTGCAGGCTTGATCCCCAATAGAGGTACATGCAGGAGGCAACTGGTCGATGTCTTCCTCTCTCATTGATGTTTCTATCTCTCTGTCCCTCCCCCTTCTTCTCTCTCTAAAGTCACTAAAAAACACTTTTTAAAAAGGGTATTTATTTGGTGAGCATATTTATTTGCACCATGAAGGGATCAAGAAAAAAGCAAAGGGAATTCTGGGAAGTTAGGAGTGGCATTGTGTGTGTTTTTAATATTCCATATCTTCCTACAAAGACAGCAAGTTGGATAGAAAATGCTAAAATTCATTAACAGCATCCATAACAAGTTTAGGTAGCAAGGTATGAGCTCCCAAATATATATAGGTGGGAACATGTCACGATAGCAACAAGATTCATATGTGGGAAGAGGCAGAGGGAACCAAGACAAGACAAAACTAAACATCTGACCCTAAAAGACAGAGTTCCACTTGGTGTATAATGTTTAGAGAATTCATCTGAGGTAGCATTCAAAATTGGGGAGAAGCTGTGTGCGCTCCATTTCCCAGGAGCTGTTGGATGATCAGATGGTGCTAGAATGGTCTAGATTTCCATGAATTTTCAAAGCTCACCTGAGCTCCCTTCCAGGACCAAGAACCTACATGAGAGAGAAGCTGCTAAACAGGACATAAAACAGACCGTGTTTTATAACTATTACAAATAGTATGTGAATTATAGAAATTCTAAATCTGAAAATTTATCTTCTTATCTATTTTCCATACCAATTATATTCATGAATATTGTCTGATCTCAGGTATAAAGGGCTTGCAATACTTGGCACCATTACAATACTTCAATAATAAAATGCAGTCAGCACAGAGACCCTCCAGATGTGACCATAAACTCTTCCATTATCAAATTCCCAGGGAAAATTAAAGTCTAAAGATGAAAACCCCTTACAAATTAAAATCCAAGGAAATTAATGTCTAAAGTCAAATTCTCTTGCCCTTCAGATTTAAACTTCAAAGAAATTAATGTCCAGAATTCATTCTTTCCACTTCATATCTCACTCACTCTTAATTAGAGGGGTTCTTAATGATTAAATAGGGTTGGAATTTTTTGCAAGAACTTGTAGCTTAGACAGAAATAATATCAAGTCTTTCTCTGAATTTCTAGAGGGTACAAAATGTCAATAAGACACACAAAATTACTATAGCACTGTCTCCGCACCTATCAAATTTAGCAAAAGCTACCCCCAATCTCTAGTGTGGTTATTTCAGGCAAAATTATGTTCCCAAAGCCTTTTTTTTTTTTTTTTGGAAAATATATTTTATTGATTTTTTTACAGAGAGGAAGGGAGAGGGATAGAGAGTTAGAAACATCGATCAGCTGCCTCCTGCACACTCCCCACTGGGGATGTGCCCGCAACCAAGGTACATGCCCTTGACTGGAATCAAACCTGGGACCCTTGAGTCTGCAGGCCGATGCTCTATCCACTGAGCCAAACCGGTTAAGGCAAAGCCTATTTTTAAAAAAATCTTTATTATTGAAAGTATTTACACATGTCCTCCTTTTTCCCCCATCGACCCCCTCCTTAAACCTATTGATTGCTGTTGTCAAACACCAGGTCAGAGACTTTCGAGTCAGGGTGAGAGGGAAAGAAAGTCTGAGTTTTTTCTTTACCAAGATGGTTGATCTGATGTAAGGATCTGGACTGTATGTCCTGTGAACATAAACTTAATTGGGAGATGTTAAATTTGGCACTATGAGTTTTCCCTTTCTAGAGAGAAAATTTAACCACATTAACTCCTCTCTTTGGAAGTGACTTTTGAGATATCATTGTCTTCTTGCAAAGCTTAGAAGCTTGTAGAGTTTGAAGACTGTCAATCAGGATGGGCTGAGTTATGTTGCAATAACAAAGAACCTGAAAATCTTAGTGGCTTGAAATAACAACAGTTTATTTTTCACTCATACTACATATCATCTTGGATTGGAAGGGAGTTCTGCTCATATTGTATCCACTTAAGAAACTAGGACGACAGAATCTTCACAAGTTTCTCCATGATCATCACAACAGGGACAAGGAAATGTGTGTTATGGGTTGGCTCAACGAGATAGACCACCGACTCAGAATTTAAATTTGAAAGCCGTTTATTAAGCTGGCCAGCTGACCACAGCCCATACCCTCCCCCTCTGGGAAGCCTCGCGGCATGTGGCAGAGACCAAGGGTGCAGTATGATCCTTTATAGCAAAACAGTGTTACCTTAGAAGCTCACAGAAAGTTCATAAGCACAAAGGGGGGGTAAACAGAGTCACACCTGACTGCTCTAAGACAATCTAGCAATTTTTCTTCCATGGTTCCTAACCCTGCAACCCCCCTCCATACGTCAGTCCCTCCTCCCAGCACATACACAATCCTCATATCCTGGCAACACAATCCTTCTCCATACGTCAGTCCCCGCTCCCAGCACATTCTGTAACATTCTGTAAACCTTCCATGGCGCAGTCCCTCACCCTAGCACAATGTGCCAACTTATACCTTGACTCTTAAAAAATTTCTGCCCAGAAGTAGCACATCAGTTCCACTCACATCGCTTCCATTCACATTCCGTTGGCCAAAGTATGTTGTGTGGCCTTCTAACTTCAAAGGGAACATGCAAGGACAAGTTCTTACCCATTCAGTGCTCCATGTCAGGTGAGCTCTGTGTACCAACACTGCTTGTGTTATATCTTGTGAGCCGACAACTTTAGTCCTTGGCTATCAGTTACTGTGACTGCTTTCAGCTACGGAATAGCTGTCTGATCAAAATAATTAGCTGGGCGCTTGGATGTGTTATTTTAAAAACAAAACAAAACATTTTTTATTGATTTTTTTACGGAGAGGAAGGGAGAGGGATAGAGAGTTAGAAACATCCATGAGAGGGAAACATCCATCAGCTGCCTCCTACACACCTCCTACTGGGGATGTGCCCGCAACCAAGGTACATGCCCTTGACCGGAATCGAACCTGGGACCCTTCAGTCCGCAGGCTGACCCTCTATCCACTGAGCCAAACCAGTTAGAGCTGGATGTGTTATTTATTACCTGCACCACCACACACTCAAATATAAGTTCCATGAGGAGCTGTTTGAACAGTGCCATACACAGAGAAGGCTCTGTAAGAAACAAAATTTGGAATGCATTAGCTTACCCCATTTAGCATGAGAAATGTTTAGTAAACAAAGGAATACATTGGGAAC
>NW_005871054.1:7999677-8022468 GCF_000147115.1 Myotis lucifugus | reverse complement strand
AAAATCAAGTGAATAAATAATCTGATGAACAGAATAAACCGGTGAATATAATAGAATTAGGGGCATAGAAAGGGAGTGGACTGACTATTCTTGGGGGCGGGGGGTGGGGGGGAAGGAGGTGTGGGGGGGCTGTGGGAAGAGACTGGACAAAAATTGTACACCTATGGATGAGAACAGTGGGTGGCGGGGGTAAGGGCAGAGGGTGGGGTGGGAACCGGGTGGAGGGGAGCTATGGGGGGCGGGGGGAGTGGAACAACTGTAATAATCTGAACAATAAAGATTTAATTAAAAAAAAAAAAGACAGATAGGCTCAGTTAAGGTAACGGTTGACTTTGTCGGTGAAGATACCAGTCTAGGATGTAACTACCCCCCATAACTACCTTTAGTTAAAGTTTAATTTCAGACCATCCTTTGTGGTTACTTTAGGTCTCTGAGTTTGTAAGACCACCATGCAGGCCTTCTCTGAGTTTGTCAGGTTAGTATGTGGTCCCTTTCATCCACACTATTATGGAAAGATTAACAACCTTGTTGCTAAAAAAAAATGGAGTCCATGGAGCCCTTTGCAACTCCCCAGTCCAAATTGCCTATAATCTGTAACCATTATGCTCATTTTTATTCCTTTTGCCTACTTCCCCATGTAATCTTTGTCCTTCTAAGTAGCTGGCTTATGGGGGTGGGGGGTGGACAGAGCAGATTTTCATGGATGATCTGCTTCTCTCCCATACTGCCAGCATTGTTGGAATAAATGCTTACATATGATTCAACCCTGTCTCTGGTTTATTGGCTTGAGTAGTTACAGGCAGGCTGGACCCATTTGTTGTACGGTTTCAGTTTCTCCTTAGACCGTTTTGCTTCAAGTCGCAGAACCTATATTAAGTGAGGACTTACTTTACATGATACTTATTATTCAGCTAGCTTCTCCATTCTCTAGTCGGTCATAATTTTCAGTAGGATACCATGTGCAGCTTTTATAGAAGTGAGAATATTTATTTCTTTCCTTCTGTCATTCTTTTTTGATTCATGAGTCCCTTTTCTATAGATCTACTTCATTGGAGCTTCTAGAGAGTTTTTTGTTGGGTTCTAAATCACAAATGAAGCACTGTTTTATCTCAAGAAAGAAGTATAAGTTGACTAACAAACAAATTTTCAACTCCAGCCCTAGCCAGTTTGGCTCAGCGAATAGAGCATTGGCTTGAGTTCCATTCCAGTCAAGGGCACATACCTTGGTTGCTCCTCCCTGGCCCCAGGGCCCTAGTCAGGTTGCGTGCAGGAGGCAACCAATCAATGTGTTTCTCTTACATTGATATTTCTCTCTGCCTTGCCCTCTTCCTTCCACTCCCTCTACAAACCAATGGAAAAATATCCTGAGGTGAGGATTAAAAAATAAATAAATTTTTTTTTTTCAACTCCAAGTTCTGTTTTCAGGCTGCTGAACTATTCTCCACTTAATTAGCACCTGGAATCTGCAAACACCATTGGAGTGACATCATTTTACATTTGGTTTAAAGAACATGTTGGGCTTAGTAGGGCGCGGGTGGGACCCCTCCACCACTACTCCCATTCTCTATTTAAACCAGCTCTCAAGAGTCACCTTCCACACACCTTGGATAAAATCTTGGGCCCGTCTCATACCTTTCTGGTGATTCTCAAATAGTAAGAAGTCTAGTCCATGTTAGAAGTTTGAGGTGGCATTGCCCTTAAAAGGGGAGGGGGCCCTTTTAATACAGACCAGTTTCCTCCTGCAGGAGCCCACTTTGTCCAGGTCTGTCCCCCGCAACCTCCCATCAGTGTGAATGCAGCTGACTCCTGGGACTGCATCTCTCCTTCTGTCTTCCCTCCCTTCTGCTGCTCTGCTATCCCTGGCTGATGTAGCCACAGCCTTTCACTTTTAGACTTTTCAAAGTGAGATACCATTTTCCATGTACCCCCAGATTCTCAAGTGATTCTTGCTCTCCAAATGAGTCTCTTGAAAACCCCCAGATTTGAAGGATATGAGCTCCCCTCTTCAATCTCTTGCACAGCAGCAGGGGGGAGGAAACGCACAGAAAAGCTGGGAACAGACCTCGGCACCTGCTTCTTCAATCTCTGAATTTTTCACCAGCTCATAGAGTCTGGAAGCGAATGAAGGCTGAAGGCTGGGAACTGGTTTCTCAATGTTTTAACTTGTTCAGAGAAACACCTGCCTTTAGAGCATGGGAAGTGCTAGACATCTAGAGGCCTCAGTTGAACCTGAGAGTCTCTCCAGTTTAGCATCCTGTTGGCCAATTTGCCTGCTGTTTCCAACTCTCCTTCGTTTCATCCCTGAAATATTATGTGGAGACTCTGCCACAGTAACAGATGATTGGACCAGAGAAGGACTCCTTATGCTGAGGACCAGTCCAAAGACGGGTCCATTCTGATTCTGTCCTGAGAAGCTAAACGGAGACTTAAGCCCCTGCAGTAAGATGGTAGCCGATGCTTGAAGTGGCAGTTAGAGTCAGGACTGAGAGTCCTAATGGGCAAACTGGTGAGTAAGCAGAAGAGACAGGAAAGCACAGAATCAGCTGGATGGAGAGAACACTGCCTGGTGCCTTTCCATTTCCTGCAGACATTCTGCCACACTCTGCATTGCTTTCTGCCAGATTCTCCCATGTTTCTTTTCAGAGACACCCTTGTTTGTTTGTTTGTTTGTTTAGGTGTTTTGTTTTTTGGTGGTGGTGGTTTGTTTTGTTGTGTTGTGTTTGGGGGGGAGGTGTACCAACGGGACTGGGTTCGAGGAAAGAGCAGTGAGAACCAGGATGGAAAATATTTCTTTGGGTTCAAGAGACACTGCCTTTGTTTTTGTTTGTGTTTGGTTTTTGTTAATCCTCACTGGAGGGTATTTTCTATTGCTTTCAGATAGAGTGAAAGGGAGGGGAGGAGGAGAAGAGAGAGAGAGAGAGAGAGAGAGAGAGAGAGAGAGAGAAACATCTATGTGAGAGAGATGCATCAGTTGGCCACCTCCTTTACACGCCCGGGCCTGGGTCTGGATCGAACCCACGACCCTTAGGTGCATGGGCTGACACTCTAACCCAGTGATGACGAACCTGTGACACGCGTGTCAGAGGTGACACGTGAACTCATTTTTTTGGTTGATTTTTCTTTGTTAAATGGCATTTAAATATATAAAATAAATATCAAAAATATAAGTCTTTGTTTTACTATGGTTGCAAATATCAAAAAATTTCTATATGTGACACGGCACCAGAGTTAAGTTAGGGTTTTTCAAAATGCTGACACGCCGAGCTCAAAAGGTTCGCCATCACTGCTCTAACCACTGAGAACACCGGCCAGGGCTAGAGTCACCCTTTTTACTTCAGCGGGTTGAGTGAGAAATGTTTGTTCCTTGCAAACAAATGAACAGATTAGAATAACAAATTTGTAAAAAGTGTTTTTTTCTTTTTTATGGCATGCTTTCTCTTTCTGTTTCAGTATTACAGCTCAGTGGATGTCTTGAATTTAGAACCATACCCTAATCCCCCGCTACTCACAGTCTGTCTGAGGACCAGCAATCTGGGCATCCCTGGGGCACATGTCAGGAACGCAGCCTCTCAGCCTGCACCCCAGACCTGCCGAATCAGAATCTGTACTTTAGCAGGACCCCCGGTGATGCCGTGTGTATGTGGCTGCTTGAGAAACCCATCTGTCATTCTCTCCACACATTTATAAATGCTGCTTTCATCGCGTCCCTAGAATTGTAAATGGTTCCCCACTGCGCTCAGAACAAGTCAGATGTCCCAGCCTGACATTTCAGGCTACAGTAAAATAGACCTAATCGACTTACTTACCCTCTCCTATATGGGTGTCTTACTCCAGATAAATTGGTCTGCTCAAGTTACTCAGTTATTTTCCACATGTGCCAAGTGTATTCAGGGTCCTTGCTCATAGCATTTGCCTGTCTGGAATTTTCTTTCCCAACTCCCTATACATCCCTCCTTCCAAGACCAGTTCAGTTTCCACATCTGCTCAGAGGCTCCTGCTGCTTAACTGGCTTTCTCAGGGATGGGATCCAAACCCTTTTTTCTTTTTTAATTTGTAGCCTCTCCCCCTCACTGATGCTCCTCACAATACAGTGCATATCATAGTGTTTTGATCCACTGATTATATTTTATTTATTTAAAAGAAGTGTTTCCCCCTGACTGGATGGCTCAATTGGTTGGAGCGTCATCCTATACACTAATATGCATGCATACAAGTCCTTTGGTTGCTCTCTAACCCCTCCCCCCTTTGCCATTTGTCTCTGGATCTATTCTTGTTCATCAAATTATGTTGATCATTATTTTCTCTTTTCTTTTTTAATTAGGATATTGAAGAACCACTCTTGGAGCCAGGTACTGATAAGAAAAACACAACAGTTATGGTTTGAAAGTTTTTCTCACTACATTTTTTCAAGCTGTCTATATATTTTATGCTGTATTATGGTCTTGTAAGTGATTTTAATGGTGGACAATCCAGATCGTACAAGGATCAGAGATTGGAAACCCATTCATATCACCACCAGATCTGTGGAACTGCTGTTCTGGTTTCGGGTTCGATTCCCAGTCAGGGCACACACCTAGGTTGTAGGTTCCATCCCTGGTTGGGGCACATATGGGAGGCAACCGATAGATGTTTCTCTCTCAAATCCTTAGTTATTTTCCTCTCTTTTTTCCCCTCCCTTTTCCATCCCTCCCTCCCTCCCTTCTTCTCTCCTTCCCTTTCTTCCCTCTTTCCTTTCTCTCTAAAATAAAAAAAAAAAGAAACAAAAACATATCCTTAGTTGAGGATTAAAAACACACACACATACAAAAGCCTTGGAACACGAGTATTGCAGGGTGGGACCTTGCCTCCAGGGTGACCTTTCCTCCCCTAGTATAGTATATTGTTGGTCATGTGGTTTATGTTGTAGACAGTTGGACAGACATGAGCAGAGCAAGGACGATGGGCCTGGTACAGAAGGTCATCAGGTTGGTGCCTAGCAATGGACAATCTGTTGTAGGATGGAAGCTCACCCCCAGGATGGCTTTTCCTCCCCTAGCGTATTGCTGGCCAAGAGGTTTGGACCTCCTGACCTTTCCTCCCTAGAGAACATCTATGTCTCAGTTATATTTCAGCTCCAGGCCCACATAAGCAACAAAATCAGCCATGGTGTCAAGACCAGCGGCATTGAATAATGACCCCGTGCTCTGGTGCCCACCAATCCTTCAGTAGAGAGAAGGGGGGAGGGGGGGAGTGAGAGAGAGAGAAAGAGAGAGAGAGAGAGGGCTCGCGCGTGAGCGCACTCACTGGGCCCTTTATATTAAGGGTTTTATCAGTTTCCAAAGGCAGGGATTTTAGGGGGGGGGGTTCTCGGGGGAGGATCTCAATAGAATTCATCAGCTTTTTCAGATGTGTCCTTTCAGGATCATGGTCTCTACTGATTGGTCAGCACCAGGGTAGGGAGTCATTAGTCATTGCAGTTGGTCCTGATGTCAGTCATGGCATCATTTTGTCTAGTTTTGCTGCTCTTCTGGGATTGGAGCTAAAACATAAGTGAGGCCTAGATGTTATCTCCAATTTAACCAAAACTCTGTCTCTGTGGTCAGAGACCTGAGGCTTTGTTGATGTGGATCAGAACCTCGTTGTCCCAAGGGCTTACTGCGTAAGGGAGTAGTCATTCAAAGGAGTCCTATGAGGCTGTTCTCTGGCTCCCTTGTTTCTCCTCTAAGGAGGTCTACCGCATGCCTGGTGACATGTCCAGGAAGGAAAGATCAGGGGACGGTCTGTACCACATGATCAGCGATATGATACCACATGATCAGCGATGTGAAAGTTCAGGGAATCTAAACTGTTGTAGGTGGTGGGATATTAGAAGTTTGAGGTGGCATTGCCCTTAAAAGGGGTGGGGGCCTTTTTAATACAAACCAGTTTCCTCCTGCAGGATCCCACTTTGTCCAGGTCCGTCCCCCTAACCTCCCATCTGCTTTGCTGGGATCTCATGAGTGAGCTTTAATTAGCCTCTCAGGGCACAGAAGCTGAGCCACATAGCTGTCATCAGGGTTTCCTGAAACACATGTAGACTTGAAATCCACTTTATTCTTAACTAGAGGCCTAGTGCACGAAATTCTTGCACGGATAGGGTCCCTAGGCCTGACTGGGGGTCAGGGCCGATCTGTGGGGCGACTGGCGGGGTGGTCAGGGGCCTCCTGCTGGCACCTTCCTTGGCTGGCCTGGCCTGCAGGCTGGGGGCAGCTCCTGTATTGAGCATCTGTCCCCTGGCGGTCAGTGCGCATCATAGCAACCGGTTGTTCCATTGGTCATTCTGCTGTTCGGTTGATTCACATATTAGGCTTTTATTATATAGGATGGAGTACCACCCAGAAACCATACTTGGGGTTAAGCTAGCAAATGTACTCTTGGATGAAAAGGGGCAAATGTAATAGTATAGGTCATGGTGTAGAGGGATGTTGCTGTTCAAGTATTCCCTTAGATTGTTTAAAAGTCACCTTCCATTCAAATATTAGCTTATTCTGGCAGCAAAACACTGACCTCTTGGTAAATGCTGGTGGGTGACTCACAGAAGTTTCCACAACATAGCTTTTCCCCCTTTTTGGCCAGAACTCAGTAGCTTTATAAGTGTCTGGTAAATATTTCAATTGATCCTAACTAGGGATGTATGTCAAGGGCATATCGGTAAGGGGACTTATTCCCTTTGAGTCCCTGTTTGGCCTCAATTTTGTATTCAGCAGGCAGAAAAAGAAGCAAATACTAATGCCCGTCCTTTGCCAGGGAAAAAAATGTTTACAATTCAGAGTCTCCTTTAATTGAGGGTCAGCCAGGACCAGGAAACAACGTGCCAAGCCAACTAGCCCTTCTTAGCAACTTACCACATTGACACACCCATCATTTCCACCTTCCTACGTTTTAAATATGGCACAAAATAAATGCTTCCTCTACTTCACTCTACATAACTATCAGTACATGCATAGCATGGCCACTCCCTGACCAAAGCCTCATCACTCTACGTGGTTAGAGACCTTGATGAATATGGGGTGTGTAAGTGTGTACTATTTTAAAACTAGTGGCCTAAAAATAGTTGTATACAAATAGAAAAGGCACACTTGTTGACTTCAGGCTTGCCAGGCCCTGGAGCTCTTTGCCGGGAGTATGACAAGTGTATCTTGTGCTGATACGTGGGAATCCCAACCAAGGTAAACAGGCACTCTTACTGAGACCAGTGGTTTTCAACAGGGGCAGTGTCACCTTTTAGGATGTGTTCTGTGGGTTGTGGGAGCATTTTTGCTTATCACAATGATTGAAGCCATACCAACTGGTGGCTGGGGGCCAAGATTGACAGATGTGTGAAACAATTCCATAGAACAAAGAAATTGTCCTGCCCAACTTTCTTTTTTCTTTTTTTAACATATATATTTTTTTTATTGATTTCAGAGAGGAAGGGAGAGGGAGAGAAGAAACATCAATGATGAGAGAGAATCATTGACTGGCTGCCTCCTGCACACCCCCTACTGGGGATCGAGCTCGCAACCCGGGCATGTGCCCCTGACCAGAATCGAACCTGGGACCCTTCAGTCCACAGGCTGATGCTTTATCCACTGATCCAAACCAGCTAACGCTTTCTTTTTTTCTTTTTAAAAAACATATTTTTATTGACTTAAGAGAGGAAGGGAGAGGGAGAGGGAAAAAGAGATAGAAACATCAATAATGAGAGAGACTCACCAATCAGCTGCCTCCTGTACACCCCAAACTGGGGATCGAGCCCACAACCTGGGCATGTACCCTGACCCCGAATTGCACCGTGACCTCCTTGTTTATAGGTCGACACTCAACCACTGAGCCATGCCCACCAGGCCCTGTCCAACTTTCAAATATCCTCCAGGGCACTGATGTGGGTGAAAAACCTATTTATAATTATTTGAACATAGACCTTAACTCTAATTTTATTTCTCCTATTACACTTAGAGCCTTATGTTAGTTAAACTTTTGTGTGTCTGTGGGTAGATTATATCATATATGGATTTCATTTCAGGACAGTGAAGGGGATGTTTCATTATAAAAAAAGGGGATAGTGGGTCTGATACGATTGAGAACTACTGTTCTAGATACTTGCTTGTGTCTTATTCTTTTTATGGCAATTTTACAAATTGTTTTTATGATCTCATCCAACCTTATCCATAAAAGGTAGGGAGGCAGCGATCTCAGGAGTCAACATTTAAGTCCTAAAGTGTGAAGTCCCAGGTGGCAGTTGCCTGTGATTCCTTCCTCCTTGATCCATATTGGGAAGAACTTAAATACAGGAATAGCCAACATTCCTTGTGGAAAAGGAAATCACAGTAAAAAGGATGTGAGGATGGGAGAGTCTGGGGCTGGACATCAAATTCCGTAGCAGCCCCCACCAGGGGCAGAGATCATGCTTTCTCTCTTTTGTCTTCCACCTCCATCACCTCCCCCTCGCCCCCCAGTTCCTCCACAGATTTACACGCTCAGCCCAGTCCTGTCCCTAGAAATGTAAACGTCATGTCCCAATTACTCCGTACCCTCTGCAAACAAACTCCCTTTGTTCTCAGGGCATGTGTTGGACAGTAAAAGGTTTACACTAAAACACGCCATCCACCAAGCTTCAGACATTCCACTTGAATGAAGGTGCCAAATGAAAGGTTTGGAAAGATCTTCAAAAGAAGACCTGAGAGGCAGAGTTCATTAATCAGGGCCCTACAATTACAAGACTTTGAGGCCTTTTCCCATCATTAGGATGAAGCTCCTGCAAACAGTCACAGCAGGAAGGAGCAATGCGTGACTGTGATATTCTATGCTTAAAAGTACAGTGGAAAATGGCTACAGTTATTTTTTTTGAAAAGAGGAAACAGACTAATTAAAAGGGAGGTCTTAGGGAGTCAACCAAAGAGAAGGCTTGATATTCAAAACATAAAATTATGGGATATTTTTTGCTGTTGAGCATTATATTAATAAATATAAGTAATAAGTATTGTTTGTGTCCAGGCAGAATAGGAGCCTCTCATGAACCCCGCGGGACCTCTTATATGGAGTTGTGGCTTGGACAAAGTATTTGCTGAATTAGATTGAGTCGTGACGGAGGGAAGTGATACAGCTCTGAGCACAGCCAGCTTCATGAGTGTACAACCCGGGCGATCAGGGCCCTGTGCTTAGAAGGGCTCCATGATCGGTCATAGACCCTGCTGTCACCATCTTGAAATTATTAACAATTCTTGAACAAGGACCCTCACATTTTTATTTTGCAATGGGCCCTTCAAATTATGTAGCCAGTCCTGGTCAGGAGAGTGAACATCTGAGAGACTTGGATTCAAACCCCAGCTCTCCCACTGGCTAGCTGTATGATCTTGGGAATGTATTTAACCTCTCCTCATCTCTAAAATAGGTACTATGGCCTGGCTGGCATGGCTCAGTGGTTGAACGTTGACCAGGAGGTCACAGTTCGATTCCTGGTCAGGGCACATGCCTGGATTGAGGGCTTGATCCCCAGTGTGGGGCATGCAGAAGGCAGCTGATCAATGATTCTCATCATTGATGTTTCTGTCTCTCTCTCCCTCTCCTTTCCTGTCTGAAATCAATAAAAATATATTTTAAAAAAATAGGTACTATGGTACCCATGTCACAGGACTGTGCAAAGACTGAAAGAATAGAGCAGTATTCAGTAGATGTTACCAGTGTTATTATCAATGACAAAGATCTAGGTGACACGGCACAGCCAGTACTGGCATAGATCTGTTTTCTGAACTCATTTTTTTAAAAAATATATTTTATTGATTTTTAACAGAGAGAAAGGGAGAGGGATAGAGAGTTAGAAACAACAATGAGAGAGAAACATCGATCAGCTGCCTCCTGCACCCCTCCACCCACTGGGGATGTGCCCGCAACCAAGGTACACGCCCTTTACTGGAATAGAACCTGGGACCCTTCAGTCCACAGGCCGACGCTCTATCCACTGAGCCAAACCAGTCAGGGCTTCTGAACTCATTTTTGCCAAGACATTTCTACTCTGGCTGTGTATGTTGATGTCACCATCCTTGTGGCAAGATGGACCAAGATAATTTTTTAAAAATATATTTTTATTTATTTCAGAGAGGAATGGAGAGGTAGAGAGAGAGAGAAACATCATGATGAGAGAGAATCATTGACCAGGTGCCTCCTGCACACCCCACATTGGGGATTGAGCCCACCTGGCATGTGACCTGACCGGGAATAGAACCGTCACCTCCTGGTTCATAGGTTGACGCTCAACCACTGAGCCACACCGGCTGGGTGCAAGATAATTTTCTTAATTTCAGGCCTCACTGACACATTTTGTACCAGAACTGAAGAAGAGTAGGTGTTATTTCAAATTTGTGAATCATCACACACACTCAGACATCGCATATTTCTTATAGATTTAAAAGAGATGAACCCTAACCAAGATAATAGAGATGTTATTTTAGAATGTAGAAATATGCCCATATAAAGGCAACTTGCTACTGAAAATACTTCCCTCATTTTATTTGCCATACTGTTATTCAATGCAATATTCCCAACCAAAGAAATTGCATATCAAACAAAAATCACCAGACCCATTTTGCTAGCTCTACATACTAATTATCACCTTGTCTTGAATAAATTGATGGTATTGTATTGGAATATGTTTTGGGCTGAGGAATGCAATGTAGAAGTGAGGTGGAGTGGAAGCATTTTCTTACATTTTGACTGAATACCCCCTATTAGTTCCTTGCTTATTACTATAATTAAAAGTAGTCTTTGGCAGTACTTGTTCTTTTAAAAATATTTCTGAAGTTGAGAACAAATTTTTAAAATGTATAATGGGTTTTTAAAAAAGTTGTTAATATATTAAATATGCAATGAGTATTCTACTTAATGTAAATAACTTGGCTACCATAATGTGATAAAAACAAAACAACAAAAACAAACAAACTCTCCCAGAAAAGTTGAGGCACAGTTCTGGAAGAAAACTCTTCAATTGCTAGGATGACAAAATTGTCCCCAAGATGTGGGAGGTGGGTTTTTTCTCCCAACCAAGGCTAGCTCCACAGTTGTATATGCAGGGAAAGTTGGTCTTCCACCTCTCTCTAAATGTTTAACCTTGAGTTTAACTCCATCACTCAGGTATTAAAGATAATCTGATAAATGCAGGGTTTCAGGCTTGATCCCCAGTAAGGGGCGTGCAGGAGGCAGCCAATCAATGATTTTCTCTCATCATCTCTCTTCTTCTTTGAAATCAATAAAAATATAATCAATCAATCAAACAAACATCTATTTGTTCCTTATGCATTCACTGGTTGCTTCTTGTATGTGCCCTGACCAGGGATGGGACTCAAAACCTTGACATGTTGGGATGATGCTCTAACCAATTGAGCTACCTGGCCAGGGCAGTAGTTAAATTTCTGAGGAGTCAAAAGTTATATATGGATTTTGGACTTGTTGGGGGTTTGATGCTCCTAACCCCTGTGTTGATCCAGGGTCAACTGTAATGTAGATTTCATTTCTCTCATTTTATAGACATAGACACTGAAGCCTAGAGAAGTAAATTATCCAAATCCAGATTCCTCTATTTTCAAAATGTGTGCTCTTTCTGGATTAATATAACTGACATATCCATTGGGTAGGCTCTGCAGGGAACAATGTGAAAAAACTGGCCCTCTTCCATCAGCTTGACCACAGGGGAGGCCCTGCTTTGAACACATTGTATGCGGGAAACGTATTTATACATTTTACGTTGACTGTAAGTAGTAGAGAGCGGGACACGTATTAATACGTTTTTATAGACTAGCGGTAGAATGCGGGTAACGTATAAATACGTAAACTAAAGTTATCGTAATTTTACTGAACGTTGCCATTTGTGCAAAAAATTAGCAAAAATGGCCCGCGCCACCTGTTAGCGCGCGATAAAAACTACCCGCAAACAATGTGTGAAGAGGGTTAGTGAGTTATTAGAGAGTGCGACCAGGCAAGCCACTGGTGAAGCTAGTCATCCTCAAGCTAATAAGCAGCAAATAAGGCTTCGCCACTCGTGGCCTGGTGACATGGGTGATGCTTCCCACTTCCTTGCCTGTGGTCGAGGATACAGTTTAAATAAAATCATACATTCTTTCTATAGGTTTGTCAACATCCATAGAGCAGTGTAGGTTTGATTGTATCCATCAGCAAGGGGACATGCTCATTGAGTTTAACAAAAGCACATTTGCCTATACTACTTCCATTTCCATTTCTCTTTTTTAAAAAATTGCTGAGAATGTGCAGTTGAATTCCAGATGATTAAATGAGCATACAATGGAACCCCGTTGTATTCGGTGATTGAATGGTGTCTCCCCTGTGTTTATAATGGTGTGTGTTTTCAATGACACATTCTGGATTTTCTGGGACAGTTCAAGTTACTCATTTTCCCCAAAAAGCATTTCTGCTTATCCAGATCCAGATTTTTTTTTGTTAAGAAAACAGTAGGTATGCCCTACCCGTCTTGGCTAGAGCATCAGCCCATGAACTGAAGAGTCCTGGGTTCGATTCCGGTAAAGGGCACATACCTCAATTGCAGGCTCGATCCCCAGCTCTGGTCGGGGTAATGAAGTCACAACCTTCAAGGCGACTGAGTGAGAACCAGGTCAAGGCAGAGCAAAGCAAGGGAGGCTTCTCACTTGGTTTCAAGGGCCAAGCAGAGGTGGTATAGTAAATACGGGGAATAAATGAACATTTGGAAAACAAATATTTTAAAATCCTATTTCATGTTTTGGGATATTCAATAATCACACACAAATATAGAAGAGAATGTTTTTCCCATTGTGTGTGACTCTTTAAAAATTCAAATATTGGTTGCTGAGGAGCAACAAGGCATATGAAGCAATAATTAACTAAACTCAGCAGATGCTGGATCTCAGAAGAGAATTTGCACTAAGTGGAGTGTAGGCATTAATGCATGATACAAAGCTGAAATGTGAAAAATCTCTGGATTTATTCTCGTTGGTTCTATAATTATTTATCAAAATAGTAAGGTATATAGAATATTAAATAATACTACAAAGCTTATATTTTAAAAAAGAAAGACAGAAAAAGGCAGTGCTACCTCCGTGCCCCCAGCAGAGGCTTTTAAATCTTTGTCACTTTTTCCTGATATAATATGCCTATAGCTACTGCTATTTCTTGATTTATAAATTGTAAACTTTACTAACTCCCCACACACATATACTTTCCTTCATCCTCTTAATATAATTCTAGCCCAATTTCTAGTTAACCCACTATGTGGTATTTACTGTGTGAGAATTGGTCATTGGTAAGTTGGGTAGTATATACTCTGACTATTTTCCCTTCATTTGTACACCTTTTGTTTTCTTTGGAGTTAAGAGTTGCCTACCTTCTCATCTTATCAGTTTTCTATCAATGTAACCAAATGCTTTATTAGATTTTTCAGATGCTTATCAATACTACATTTAACATTTCAGATAATCAGTTGATTATCTCTGAACTCCTGCTTCTGTCTGGACTTGTTACTGCCTAGAACCAACGACCCTTTATTATTTTTATGTGGGACATTTCATGTTTCCCTGCTTCCATGTTTTATTCTTTTTGGTTAGGTCCCTCATTTTGCTGACACCCATCCTTCAGTACTTCCTGAGAAAAGTTGCCTGGGTGTCCTTGAGTGTTCATATTCACTGTTGATTGTTACTTAAGGGTAGGGATAGAATCCTAGGATGAAATTGGTTTCCCCTCAGAACTGGAAAGGTATTGCTTTATTGTTTTCTGAACTCTTGCTATTGAGAAGTTTGATGTCTGTTCCGATTCCTGATCCTTTTTATGTGAGCACCCCTCCCGCAATCTCCTAGAAGTTTTAGTTGATTCTTAGATTTTTATTCCGTGACTTGGTATAAGTCTTTTATTATTCAGTGGGCTGGTATTTAGTGGGTCCTTTTGATCTGAAATTGCATGTCTACATTGCAGTGTTTTTTTCCTTGTTTGTTCTCTTTCGGGAAATCCTATCAGGCAGATGTTGGACATTCTGGAATGAACCTTTAAGCCTCTTATTCCCCTCTCCCTCCCCCCACCCCCCCCACTGTCCATCTTTTTTATCTCTTGATTTTATTATCTGGAATATTTCCTTGCCTTTCTCTTCTAATACTTTTATTGTTTTGTTCGTTTCAAGACCTTATTTTTCATTTCCATAAATGTTTTCTTCTGATTTTTTAAAAATATATTTTATTGATTCTTTACAGAGAGGAAGGGAGAGGAAGAGGGATAGAGAGCTAGAAACATCGATGAGAGAGAAACATCCATTAGCTGCCTCCTGCACACTCCCTACTGGGGATGTGCCCACAACCAAGGTACATGCCCTTGACCAGAATCGAACCCGGGACCCCTGAGTCCGCAGGCCGACGTTCCATCCACTGAGCCAAACCGGTCAGGGCTCTTCTGATTTTTTTAAAACAATCATTCTCTTCTTGTCTCATGAACATAACATTTTTGCTCTCTGATGATAACAATTACAGGTTTTAATAGTTTTGTTCTGCTCCTTCCATTATCTTTATTTTCTCTAGGATTTGTTGTTGATATTAGAGAATTGCCTCAAATATCTCATAGTTATTGGTTATCTACTTATATTTTTAATAACCTAACAATTTTCTCCAGAGGTAAGTAGGGTATACTAATTTATTTGTTCAAACATATTATGTATTTATAAGACAGAATTTTATCAAATTCTCTGTTTACCCACATTTAATAATGAGACACAAAATGCTTCTTTTTATACACAGGAAGTCTCATGCTTCTAAGTCCTTAAATTTTTCAGAATAGCTGTAGGTACTTCGGTTTTAGCTTATTTTTTGCTCAGCAATATCTGTTACCAGTCTTCCATCTGTTTCCCAGCTTTCAAAAATTTGTTGTTTTTGTCTGTCATTATTCATTTCCTATTTGCCCTGAAGGTTTAAATCACTTTTTGGTGGAATTTCAGAAAGAAAGAGGTAATCTGCCATATTTAACTGGAAGTTGGCAAGCAGCTCATAGATAAGTCTCTGAAATATTAAAATAATAAAAATATGTTGGTTTTGACTGGCCATTATTATTTTCCTACTTATTCTGATGAAAGCACTTGCCTTCTTACTTTTAAAAAAAATGAGTTTATTTGAGCCAAACTGACAACATGCCGGGGAGCAAGATCTCCAATGCTCCTGCCTCATTACTTTGAGTGACCTGCCCCTGCCCCAGTCCTTGTTGTTCTGATGGGGCTGCCAATCATAGGACCTCAGTCCTCTGACCACAGGAGTAGGCAAGTGATCTAATCTGGAAAATTGGTTTTGTTCTCATGGGAATATGACTCCTGAGTAAAGGAGTCAAAGGCTGCTGATGGTGCTGACTTTTCTTATTGGTAGCCCCTAGAGCAGCGGTTCTCAACCTGTGGGTCAAGACCCCTTTGGCGGTAGAACGACCCTTTCACAGGGGTCGCCTAAGACCATCCTGCATATCAGATATTTACATTACAATTCATAACAGTAGCAACATTACAGTTATGAAGTAGCAACGACAATAATTTTATGGTTGGGTCACAACATGAGGAACTGTATTTAAAGGGCCAGAAGGTTGAGAACCACTGCCCTAGAGGGATTGTCTATGATTATACCAGGCTGGGTTCTTTGTCAGACATAATAGAAACCAACTCTGATTAGCTTCAACAGGAAAGGGATTTACTGAGACCATGTTTATTAGGAGTTCATGAAATTTATGAGAATGCTTTAGAATCAGGCTCAGAGAATAATCAGTTATCAAGTGTATTAGTTTCCTACTGCTGCTGTAACAAATTACCATTAATGTAGTGGTTCAAAACAAAACACATTTATTTTCTTATAGTTCTGGATGTCAGAAGTATAAAATTAAGATCCATTCTTTCTGGTAGCTTCAGGGAAAAATCTATTTCCTTGCCTTTTTGCAGTTTCTAGAGCAGTGATGTCGAACCTATGACACACGTGTCAGAGGTGACACGCGAACTCGTTTTTTTGGTTGATTTTTCTTTGTTAAATGGCATTTAAATATATAAAATAAATATCAAAAATATAAATCTTTGTTTTACTATGGTTGAAAATATCAAAAAATTTCTATATGTGACACGGCACCAGAGTTAAGTTAGGGTTTTTCAAAATGCTGACACTCCGAGCTCAAAAGGTTCGCCATCACTGCTCTAGAGGCTGCCTCTTCCTCTTATCCTTCTAACCTCCTGATTACATTGACACATCTCTCCCTCTGATCTCCTGCTTCCCTCTTAAAAGTAATCTTGTGATGACTTTAAGCATATCCAATAATCCTGGATAACCTCTCCATCTCATGAGGCTTAATTTGTCACATCTTCAAAGTTCCTTTTATCATGTAAGGGAACATATTCACCGGTTCCAGGAATTAGGACGTAGATATCTTTGGGGAGCCATTATTCAGGCAACTATACCAAGGAAGGCTAAACAGCCAAGAGCACAGCTGGATTGCAGCACAACATAGTCATGAACCCCCAATGCTATCGACACTGAATATGCACAAACTGTTGTCAACTGAGACTGCAGAGCAGCCTGGTTCTCCCTTTTCCCAAGTGAGGCATTGATTACTAGTTATCATCCAATATCCATCCTCTTCTTTAGTAATGGAATTTTCAGCTGGTCACATGAACACCCAGAATAACCATCTTCTCAGCCTTCCTGAATCTAGGCATGGCCATGTGACCAAGTTTTGGAGAATGAAGTATAAGTAGAATTGTCTTATGATGCTTCTGAGAACCTTCCTTAGAAGATAGTTGAGATTTGCCTGGTTCTTCATCCTTTCTTGCATCCTGTTGCCAGTTTGGGCCTTGAGGACCAGGGCCACACCCTAAGGTGTGTCCAATGAGCAGAATGCCCCTGCGTCCCAGGGTCCTAGACTTCTTGCCCCCAGGCTCAGTTTATGTGAGAGAGAATTAAAATTCTATCTTGTTTAAGGCACTGCTATGGGTTTTCTGTCATGTTTAGTGGAACTTAATCCTAAATGATACACTTGTTTAGCTCATCCTTCAATTCGGTGAGCTGTTCCTGAATTGTTCTCATAAGCTTTTTTTTTCTTAAAAAAGATTTTGTTTCAACAACCAGTTGCTATGATGTGTGCTGACTACAAGGGGACGCATGCAGAACATGGCGGTGTCGGCAGCAGGCAGCAGTGGTGTTGGCCACTGCGGGATGGTGGAGCAGTTGAGCGGGGGCACCAGACCCAGGCGGGGCACTGGTCGCTGGGTCGCTGTCATCGGGGTGAGCCTCTGATGGTTACTGAAAATTCTTTGCTCCTACACACTGTGGTCCTGCCTGGTGCTCGCATCGCTGTGTCGCCCTGCGTCAGCCCCCATCACTCAGCACTGTCAGTGGGTGCGAACATTGGCTGCTGGCCACGATCGCCCCTGAGGGCTTTTCCACCTCCCCCTGCTCCTGAGGGGCGATCAGGGCAGCAGCCGTGGCTCGCACCCGCTGACAACGCTGGCCCTGCGCATACCCGCTGCTGGTGCTGGCCCCAATCACTCCGTGCCATCTGCAGGGCTGCTGGCAGATCAGGACCGGGGGCTGTGGCAGGAGGGGCCGGGCAGGGGCGCGGAGGATGGGCCAAGACCCGCTCCTGTGCTCACCACAGCCTCGCGGTCCACAGTTCCTTTCAAGGTGCATGAATTCGTGCACTGGGCCCCAAGTTTTATATAAAGTTCTATATATTTTTAAGTTCACTAAATGTTCTAGGAATGTAACTACTATGTGAGCCAAGAGAAGATTAAACGTTGTTTGCTGGGAACTTTACTAAGAAGTGTTCATTATTTTGAAAACTCATGGCTCTGCCAACAGTGCCCATGGTTTGTGCATCTCCAGTACCTGATCAAACTTGTGGTTGTTGGATTCAGTGGTAGTACCCATAGGTCTGAGCCTCTGAGTGCCTAAAGTTTACATTCTGATATATATTATTTTATTTATTTTTTAAAAATATATTTCTTTATTGATTTCAGAGAGGAAGGGAGAAGGAGAGAGAGATAGAAACATCAATGATGAGAGAGAATCATTGATTGGCTGCCTTCTGCACGCCCCCCCCCCCCCCCACTGGGGAATGAGCCCGCAACCCAGGCCTGTGCCCTTGTGTGGAATCGAAACTGGGACCCTTTAGTCCACAGGCTAACACTCTATCCACTGAGCCAAGGCGGCTATGAATATATTATTTTATTATAAGTGTGTTATTTATCCCTTGGTGTATAGGTAGGACATTATGTTGGGTCACAAATGTTTTGGGTAAATTATATTACCCATGCATTTCATTTCAGGATAGCAGAGGCAGCATTACAAAATGTTTGTTATAAAGAGGGGGCTTTAAGGCCTGATAGAGCTCTGGCCAGTAAAAACAAGCACAAGCCAAAAAACAGACACATAAACACAATCCACCAGTGGAACTAACATCTGGAGGATGTTGCGTCTGTTTCCCATAGGTTGGCTTGAGTTCTGGGGGCCTGGGTAGAGCTGAGCCTTGGACTCCTTTGAAAAGGCGCAGGGGCTTCTGTAAACGCCTCTTATTAGCCCTTAGCATTACCTTGACTCTGACCAGCCTCGTCCTGGGTTACGCCTGTCTTCCTCTGGTGGATTGTTTGGTAACTGACCTTGCACACCAGCCATTTCTGTTCAGCCTCCATATTATTCCCTTCAGGACAGTGGAAATCAGTGTTTTTAGATGCTGAATCCAGATAAACCCAGATAGAATAAACAAATCTGACTTCACTTTTACTTTCTGTATGGACAGGATTCATTAGCATATTTTCCATACAAATAGGGACTGTCAGGTACCATGTTATTCACCACATGGCATTATGCCTGTTTTCAGGGCATATTTTAATATACTAGTATCACAAAGGCAAAAGATTTAAACTGAAATGCTTGCTGTGTATTGTGGTTTAACCTTTCTGGTTGTCATGAAGCCTGAGAACATTACCTTTCTTTTTTAACTTTTTTTTTTTTTAATGTTAGCTTTCTACGTATATGCCATAGAATGAGCTCTCAAAAATTACCTAGAAAAATTAACTGAGCAGAAGAAACTTTGGGCAAAATTTTAAAATTTTAGCTCAATCTAGGCAGGGCCTCAGATACTTGATGATCACAGGCCATTTTGCTAGTTGGACAAAAAGGAAACTAGGGAAGACCCTGTCTGATAAGGAAGAAGGAAGGCATAATTTCCCTATTTTAGTTATTAAAAGCGCAAGAATTAGACTATTTAAAGCACAATCTTCAATATTGAAGATCATTTCATTAATTTATGAAATATTTATTGAGGCCCTTCATGTCAGGGACAATCCAGCATATGGATCTGCAGCCGGAGCAGAACAGTGAAGAATTCTCTTCTCCTCTGGGCAGATGTGACAGTGTCTCCAGCAGTGGCTTCCAGGGTGTTAGCAGTGCAAGCTGCAGCACCATTTCCTCACTTTGGCCCCCAGCCATCCTGGTGGCTCACATCCTTTTGTAAACTTTGTTCTTGTCTGAATGGGCCAGAGTCAGTTTCTTCCTATAGGCCATTTTCTTTCAATAAATTGTTTTTGCTCTTTAAGTAAATTTTTGTTGTTGGAAACTAAGAACCCTGATAACTAAATACACTGTAGTAACTAAGAACATTACGCCTTAATGACCATATTAAGTGTTTGGACCTTTATCGCAGGAACAAAAGGAAGCCATTGAAGGCTTTTAAGCAGCAGGAATGGCCGGGATGGCAGACAGGATGAAGTCTGCATTCGCAGAATTCTCCCAGACTGCAATGAAGAGGGTCTAGGTTAAATGTGGGGAGACCAAGAAATAGATGATGTTGTTTTAGACCAGTGATGGCGAACCTTTTGAGCTCTGCCTGTCAGCATTTTGAAAAACCCTAACTTAACTCTGGTGCCGTGTCACATGTAGAAATTTTTTGATATTTGCAACCAGAGTAAAACAAAGACTTATATTTTTGATATTTATTTTATATATTTAAATGCCATTTAACAAAGAAAAATCAACCCAAAAAATGAGTTCGCGTGTCACCTCTGACACGCGTGTCATAGGTTCGCCATCACTGGTTTAGACTAAGACAGAGAGAAGTGCATGGACATAAGGGTTATTTAGCAAGTGAACTTGCTATGATTGGAATGTCTGGGGATAAAGGAAAATAGAGGCATCAAGGTTTGTTCGCCATTTCCTGCTTCCTGAATTGGTTGGTGTTGGCTACATAAATTTGACTACTTTGGGTTTTTTTGGTTGTTTGGTTTGTTCCTTACACAAGGATATTTTTCCATTGATTATTTATTTATTTGTTTGTTTATTTATTTATTTATTTTAGAGAGAGTAGAAGAGGGAGGGAGAGGCACAGAGAGAAACATCAATGTGAGAGAGGCACATTGATTTGTTGCCTCCCACAGGTGCTCCGATCAGGGCCGGGGATTGAGCCTGCAACTGTGATACGTGCCCTTGACCAGAATAGAATCCGGGACCCTTTAGTCTGCAGGCCGACTCTCTATCCAGTGAGCCAAATCCGCTAGGGCTAACTACTTTGTTTTACAACCTTGATTGCTATCACAGACTTAATGGGTATCAAATGGATTTTTCCAAATTGCACATAAATTGCCTTTAGATCCGTGAATTCAGTCCATGTTTTAATACTTGGCTCTCACCAACAAGGAGAAATATAGTTGGTCTCTGAGTCACGCTGTGAAATAGTAGTTAATGCTGAGGCTTCATCTGCAACACTCGAGTCAGTACATCCCTGGGCTCTTATGAGTGGGAGGAAAACAATTTTACAGAAAGCAGATTTGGGCTGCCATCTGTCGTGCATGGGTTTTGCTCTTTACACATAACTGGTGAATAAAACATTTAACAGGCGGTAGCTAGAAAGTGATATGCAGCATCTCCATTCATGAGAAAATTATGTATTTTATTTTCTGTTTAAGGACATTGTTTAAATGTCCTTCTTGTTTATGTATCCTCAGTTGAATGAATTATTACCTAAAGTCCACTACCTTCAGCACTTATCACATGACCTAACATCCCAGAATTGTAACTAATATTTGTTGCTACCTGGTGTTCACAGTCTCCTCAAATGTGAGTCAAGCCATATTTGATACCTTTTCCAAATCTGACTTATTTACAACTTTCCCCAAAGTCATTTGGGGAAATACACAGAAATTTTCAATTTTTGTGTACTTGTTTTGTACCAATTACTTTGCCAACCACTAATATATATTTATACACCCTCACATTCCATGTATTTGTTTAATTCTCACTCTAACCACGTGCAGTAGGTACTGCTGACCCCATTTTATGTGGAATTGAGGTCCATGTTTAGAAATTCTTATTTAAACCCAGATATGTGTTACTGGGCCCATACGAAACGACTGTGCCACAAAATCATCTGAATTATCATTTGTTGTTCTCCTTTATTCTGTGCCTTTAAACCTCAGATAAGCTCCGCTACAATAAAGGGAAAACGCTAGACCTGGAGTCAAAAGACATGGCTTGAATCTAGCTTTGAATCCTAGATTTATTACCAGTTGAATAAAGTTGGACAAATCACTCAGAGCCTCTATCGCCTCGGATGGTAATACATCTGTTATATAGTATTTGTGAGGATTAAATGAGCAACATTTACAGAAATTATTTATAAGCAATAAAGCATTCTGCAAATGTAGATATCATTATTAATTTACTAGCCCTAATGGTTGAATTTCTGGAACTCAAGTATTGGGCAAATGATATCTGTGTTCCCATAACCAGAGCAATATTACTAACAGCAGTACCAACCATCATGGCAATTTTTATATTTGCTCAGTTTTCACATTTTATTTTGCTCTTATAACAGTGCTGTGAGAAATTGTATAAAATTTACAGAACAGCTGCAATGAGAAGTCCTCCAGTGTCAGAGAGAATCAGAAATAAAATTAGGATTTAATTCTACCTTTCACAGTGCACTTCCCTTCCTTAGAATACTTTGGCTTAACACCATTTATGGAAAAAGAAATGTAACTTAAGCATTTGTGGTTAAATTTAGCAGATAATATTGAGAGATGAGACTAGAAGAATATATTTAGAGAGAGCCTACTTAACATGAATTGTTATCTGCTGGGGGAAAATTGGATTTCAGGCATTCCTAGAGCTCAGTCTAGCAATTATTCATCACTAAAGGGGAACACGTATTATAACTGTACTTAAAATACTTTTTTAAAAACAACTTTGAATTCATATCTGAAAGCAATATATTTTTTTCTATGCAAGATGTTCCCAACTTACTGATATGTCCAGACAGTGGCCTAGCAAACCCTCAGGGGAAAGTAAAACTTAACAAACAACAGATAATCAGCTCAGTGACTCTTTAACATTTAAATTGTTTGCCTTTGCCAAATAGAGGGTATAAGCACAAATTGTTTTATTATTAGCTTAAGTGCTTTGCTTATCTTAAGCAATGAATATTTTTAGCTCTGTTTGTATAACCCATAGGATATAAGTAAAACATTGAAGAAGGGAGCATGAACGCACCGTTGTTTAGTGTGACATTTCATTTGACAGATATATTTTGGTATGGAAGTTGTCCAAATGAATGTCACTAAGTTGGTTTCACTTATTCTTACACTGTAACTGATATTTCTAAGTGGAAAGACATGTATTTCTTTAAAACTCCTGGGCTTTCCTCTGTTTCTTTGGACACTTTATTCTAAGAGAGGAGGTATGACTTACTGTTTGGTTGAATTAGAGAGAGGAACTGGGTTTGCTTAGTCCCTGAGTGTGAGCGAGACCATTGTTTCCCTCC
>NW_005871054.1:7937615-7999111 GCF_000147115.1 Myotis lucifugus | reverse complement strand
AAGTGAGAGAAAGCAACACTACAGCTGCTCTCGCCCTCTCGCCTTCAGGTGATAGTTGTGCTTGGGGCTGCGCACTGGTTCACGGGCCGTCGACGAAGCCATCTGGGTGGCCCGTGTAGTTCCTCCGGCTTCCCAGGGGCCATCGCAGCCTCACAGGGGCTTTCGGCGCCTTGCAGGGGCCGTCGTAGCCTCACGCAGCCTCACAAGGTCCGTCGCAGCCTCGCAGGGGCCGTCAAAGCCTCGCAGGGGGCGCCGCACCCCACGTTGGGGGTGAAGGTGCTAGTCAGAAGCTCCTCTCGCTATCTCTCCTGCTGCTCCCTTGCGTATCGCCGATGCTGGAAGTTTCTGAGAGCAGTCTGCAGGTGCTGGACATCATACTTTAACTGGTCAACACGAAGTTTGGCATTCTGTCTTTTGTTGGGTGGCTCCTTGCTGGACAAAATCTCCAGGCGTTCTTGCTGGCTGAATATCTGGTATGCTTGCTTGGATTTCGTTTTCTACTAAGTGCACAGACTGCTTGTCTGCCGTCTCCCGGCATCCCATGTGAGACTGGATCTGGTGGACCTGCTTGTGCGTTTGCTGGTACAGCGGTTCCATGTTGCCAGCCCTGCCGGGTCCAGCTCCAGCTTCCTCCAAATCTGATTCTGCTTCTTGAGCGTGTCCCTTATGGATTCGAGGAGTTGAAATCTGCAGTTTGTTGGGTTAAGCTGCAAAAGCGCAGGTGGTTCCTTTTGTGCCACTGGCACAGCTTGGGTGGGGATGTAAATTGAGTAGGGTGGGATCTCAGGGAATCACCAGGGCAGAGCAAACAGCAATGGCATTTCCACGACTCCTCGCCTCTCTGCGACTCCGCGTCTCCTTGTCCCCGAGTGCCGGCGAGCAGCTCCATGAGAAAGCCACCCTCACTCCCTACCGGCTGCAAGGCCATCCTGCCTCTCGCCGTAGGGGTCTGGGACCTCAGAATCCTGCCCCAAACAAGCTCAATGGATTCGAGAGTTTGTAACCCCTTCCGATTGAAAAAACCGCACATCCAGTTGCAGCCCGCCTGGCGCGCGCCTCCATACCTCTGCTCTTGGTGCCTCTGCACATCCTACTCAGTCTCAATGCTCTTCTTTCTTTCCTTCCAGTTGTAGAACTTCCACTGGGCCAGCTTTCCCATGGTTCTGAATGATAGCTGTTTGTCTTATAGTTGGTAGTTTCAATGTTGTTGTGGGAGGCAGCACGCACAGGTCTATACCTTACGCCACCATCTTGGTTCTCCTCTGGTGACTTTTTTAGTTTTTACTTCCAGTTCTTTTCTGGGGCTTGGTTGAATTCTTGCATTGGGTTCTATGAGATGTCTGTGTCCTTATAATAAATCCTCTCTTTTTGTTTTGTATAAAGGTAGCACTCATGGTTTTCTATTACATGTGCCCAAAGTATCCTAACTAAAATTTTATTTAGTTGTAGTTAACACAATAAGTAACCTTACTATTTGAGAAAGAGGCTGCTGGAACATGCATTTATTGGAATAGCCATGTTAGGTGACGTAATGAAATTTTATTTTAAATATTCTTATTGGTGTAAAACATTATTTATAATATGTAAAGAGAGCATAAAATATGGCCATGTATTTTTAAAGCAAATCTGGCCAGTTTTATTAGGTAGAAATATATTTCTAATTAAAGAGGTTTTTGTTATTGTTTTATTTTGTGGAAGAAAACAGTTGAGTTAGTGAGAAAAATTAATCAAATGTTGATAGAAGACACACACTAGGGATCAGGAGTAATTTGTTCAACCTTGTCAAAATATCTACAAAATACTTAAAATACAGAAAAGAAATGTGGTATTTAATAGTGTTTTGTTTTATTTTTAAATCCTTACCTGAGGATATTTTTCCATTGATTTTCAGAGAGAGTGGAAGAGAGAGGGAAAGACAGAGAGAAATCAATGTGAGAGAAACACAGCAATTGGTTGCTTCTTACACAGGCCTAACCAGGGCCCAGGCTGGGGAGGAACCTGCAACCGAGGTAGTTGCCCTTGACCAGAATTGAACCTGGGACCCTTCCGCCCGCAGGCCGACACTCTATCCCTCAGCAAAACTGTCTAGGCTAATAGTTTTTAAAATTTATATTTTTATTGATTTCAGAGAGGAAGGGAAAGGGAGAGAGAGGTAAAAACATCAATGATGAGAGAGAACCATCTATCGGCTGCCTCCTGCACGCCCCACACTGGGGATTGAGGCCACAACCTGGGCACGTGCCCTAATCAGGAATCGAACTGTAACCTCCTGGTTCATGGGTTGATGCTCAACCACTAAGCCACACTGGCCGGGCTGACATCTTAATATCTCATCCAAAAACACCCTCACAGAAACATTCAGAATAATGTTTGACCAGCCAAGTTGACACATGAAATTAACCATCCAAAGGGGTATTCTTCCCATTTTCTCAGAGATTGGATAAGTTTAGGAAATGGCATTGTTAATTTGCCAAAAATGCAGTTCTCTTGACATTTCATATAAATAGAACAGTGTGTACCTGATAGACTAATTAGGCTATCATAGAGTTAAAAATGGGGGTGATAAGAATAATTTCTAATAATAAAAAGACATATTTACCTCTAGCAAATTCCTTTTTCCTGAACTCTTTACAAAACTGAAGGTTTTAAAATGTCATTCATGTTGACATTTCTCCTTTTTATTAACATTTATATTTTGTGAGTTCCTCATAGCAGATCTTGTGGGTTTTGCATTTTAAAAAGTGTTTTGAATTTAGAGTTAACATTCCTTCTTAAATATTCACTAAGGCCCAGAAATGAAAATGTTCCCATATGGAAAATCATACATTTGAACACAAGTTAACCTCTAGTTTCTTTACACAAAGGCTGCTTAGTTTTCTATATGTAAGATATTAAACTTTGTAGGGAACTTATGTAAGTGTAAAAGAGTTCTGAAGAGGATTTGCCAAAGAGATAATAATGGGGAGATGAAAAGGGAACTAGGGTTGAGGAAATAGGGGAAGTTCAAAGAGGACTTTAAACGTATCTGAATTATATAAAACATTGATATGAAGAATATAGGCTCTTATCACTTGTGTAATTAGCAATAAAAAATAATATATCTGGTCTGATTCCCTTATTTTGCAGATTGCAGAAAGGTGGCTTAGAGAGGTTGAGAGGCTCAAGGAAGGTCACACTGCTAGCCAATGGTAGAGACAGGACTAGAAGCCAGGTCTCCTGACACTCGGTCCCATGCTCTGTCTAAATAATCTATCCAGTCAGCAATGTACTAAAAAGATCAAAAATGGCTTTTTTTCAGACATTGAATACAGAAAATATTAGCTAGTTAGAAGGGTGGTAGATTTTCATGTAGAAACTCAGTTGGAAGTTCTAAGTTTAATTTCATTTTCTACAACCAGCGGGAAAAAGGAGCAAAGTATATTGGAGAAGGGAGTGTGAAGAACTGGTGGGCCTGGAGATGGGTAAGGGAGGGAGGGAAAGAGGGCACAGCAGGCACCTGGTAGGGCTGGAGTCCAGGTGGCACACAGTGAGTGGTCAAATATGGGTTCCCTGGAGCGTGAAAAAGATAGACTTAGCAGTTGCCTATACTGAGTCCTGAAAGTTGTCTTAATAGTTTTACCTCTGTGAGCATAAAGATCGAATTATTTCTATAAATGATTTCTGTTGAACTCTGAACCTGAATCTAGGTTTTTAGGGTCTTCTAGTTAAGTGTTATTTGGAAATAAAACAGTATTTAATTGTATTAAACACACACACACATATACATATATAAATCAGGGTTATAATAGTATGCTTTTCTTCGTATACAAAACTAATACAACCTATCCTCACTTCGAGTTATTTTTAATACACTTATATTCTGGTTTTCTATTTTGTTAAAATTTAAGACACACTTCCACAAAATAGAACAAAGTCAAAGCAGAATAAGAGACTTTTAGAGTTTCGAAAGTCCTAGAATCACCTAAGCTAACTTAACTCACCTAGGAATTTAGAGGACAAAAGGCCTGTATTTATGACTCCCCCTTCCCACTATAACCTCCTCTGTGAATGCTCCATGAGGGCAAACATGTTTTTTGTTCAACATTTTATTTATTTATTTATTTTTATTTTCTCAATGTCTCCCCGTTCACAATACAGACCAGGCAAAGAGCCTGAGCTGAGGTGTATATGGGGTAAGTTTACTCTGCCTCCTATTTCTGTACAGTCAGTGTACGAACACAGCCTGTGGTAAGCACCAGGAGGCCTTGTTCAACATTTTATCTGAAACTCTGTGCCTGGCACATAATAGATGCTCAAAAAATATTTGTGCAATGAATGAATCCAAAGGCTAAATGTAGACCTAGTGACAGAGGTTAACAATTCTCAGTGCATGGAATATTGCGGTGAGGCTGCCGGAGGGGCAAATAGTTATCAACAAAGGGCAAAACCAGCCAATACAAGGAAAAAAGGCTTCTGAGCAGAGAAGTGGTAACTATATAGATAAATGGCTTGTGAAGGAAGAGTGACAGGTATCCCAAGGTGTCAGATAAAGTAGAAGCAGATTAGGAAGAGAAACCAAGTCTTCTGGCTCCTGGGCTAATATTCTTTACAGTGTACCACTTCACTTTCTCTAGAGACTAAGAGACAAGGTCATGACATACAGACTAGGACTGTGTTCAACAAATGACCTTCCCCCCCTCCCCCCCACTCAGCCTACTTCAGTAGCATCTCTTCTGCTTTCTGTCTCATCTGTGACACAGGGAAGTTGGTTGTCCTACAAGAGAACTGAGTACTGAAAATAACACTATGGGCCAAAGTGCATAATTGTATCTGTTTCCTATTTATCACCCAGATTGGAGGTAATCATTGTTAGCAAGTCCGGACTGAAAGTGGAAGTTCAAGTATACCAGTGGTTCTCAACCTTCTGGCCCTTTAAATACAGTTCCTCATGTTGTGACCCAACCATAAAATTATTTTCGTTGCTACTTCATAACTGTAATGTTGCTACTGTTATGAATCATAATGTAAATATCTGATATGCAGGATGGTCTTAGGCGACCCGTGTGAAAGGGTCGTTCAACCGCCAAAGGGGTTGTGACCCACAGGTTGAGAACCGCTGAAGTATACACTTTAGGACAATGCCAGCCATTTACTTTCTCAGTGAGAAGTAATAGCTTCCATATAAATATGTATTTATATTATCCTATGTAATAAAACCCTAATATGCAAATCGACTGAACTGTGGAATGACCGATCACTATGACTCGCACTGACCACCAGGGGGCAGACGCTCAATGCTGCCCCCTGGTGGTCAGTGCGCTCCCACAGGGGGAGCGTTGCTGGCGAGTGCAGCGGTGGTAGTGGGACCCTCTCCCACCTCCGAGGCAGCACTAAGGGAGTGGGCCTAAGTCGGCAGTTGGACATCCTCGAGGGGTCTAAGCCAGCAGTCAGACATCCCTGAGGGGTCCCGGACTGGGAGAGGGTGCAGGCTGGGCTGAGCCCTCCCTCCCCCCAGTGCACGAATGTCATGCACTGGGCCTCTAGTATATAATAGAAACATGTAATTATATATATACTAGAAGCCCGTTGCATGAAGATTCGCGCAATAGGCCTTCCTTCCCCTGGCTGCCAGCACCGGTTTTCCTCCGACACCCGGGACCCAGGCCTTTGGTCTGGCTGCAGCGGAGAAGCCAAGCCTTGAGGCTAGGCTTCTCCCCTCCGGCCGCAGCAGAGAAGCCAAGCCTCTTCAGTCTTCAGTCTTCAGTCTTCAGTCTTTTGTCTTCACTCCCGCTGGAGCCTTCAGTCTTTGCGCCTTGTATGTAAATTAACTGCCATCTTTGTTGGGTAAATTTGCATAGTCGCTCTGATTGGCTGGTGGATGTAGTGGAGTGACACCAATTTCCATGTTTCTCTTTTATTAGTGTAGATATGAAATTATTTTAAACTCCTGCAGCTTTATTACCTGTACAACTCATCTGTATTATCTTGGAGCATCTCTTCCATTGTCCTCTTGAACAGATATTACTTATTTTAGCTATTTAAACATTTTATCATTTTAATTTTTCACTTAAGACATCTTGACAAGCTTTTTAACTCATGATGTCAGAAACTAAATTTTGTATTCCACTTCATGATGAGTAGGCAGTAGGCATGTGTTAAATATTTACTGAATAAATGGAGACTTAAAAGTGGAATTTATTGTAGATTCTAAATTCATTTTGCAGTGTTAGAATAAAATATCTCAAACCCAAAATGGTCTTCTAAAATGAAGAGCCTGGCCCTAACCAGTTTGGCTCAGTGGAGAGAGCATCGGCCTGCAGACTCAAGGGTCCCGGGTTCGATTCTGGTCAAGGGCATGTACCTTGGTTGCGGCACATCCCCAGTGGGGAGTGTGCAGGAGGCAGCTGATTGATGTTTCTCTCATCGATGTTTCTAACTCTCTATCCCTCTCCCTTCCTCTGTAAAAAATCAATAAAATATATTTAAAAAAAATAAAAATGAAATGAAGAGCCTGGCCCAGTTAGAAAGAGATGGAAAGTATCTAGTTCTTATTCAATCTCTGCTTCCTGATTTCTGATACTTGACATAGAATTGGGCCCATGTGTGTTCTAGGGAGATGGTTTTGAATAAATGAATAACCATCTCACCCTTCTCATATCTTCCACTGGACATTGTGGTTTGTCTCCCCAGCCAGGGGGTTTACCTTCACTACCCACAGCCAGGAGGTTCTGGGTGGAGACTGGCCCCATTCCAGTAATTCCATCACCTCGACACAGTGAGTTGTTTAGGTAATCCAAAACTAAACCAACTAGTGACTCAGACCGATTTAGGCTAATCACTAGGCGCGTCTGTTTACAAAGGTTTTTAATTGTTCTGAGAGAACAATAGAAAGCCAGGTGTCACTGATCTTCTGGATGAGCGTTGAAACTGCTGCAGTCATTTTGTGACAATGAGGAAGCCAGCATTAGGATGATGCTCTCACCATAGATGTCAGAGAAAAGGAAAGAAAAGAAGTCTTTGGTGATATTGTTGAGCCTCTGTCAAGTGAGTCCCATCAAAAAACCCTTGAAATCTGACCAGGTTTAGATATAGAGTGGCTTAAACCTTATACAATTTTGAGAGTTCTCTTTATGAAAAAGAACACAAGATTACAAATGCAAAATTAAGTTTAAATGTGAATATTTCGTTAGAATGAGAAATCATACCAAACCATGAATTTTGAAAAGCTGAAAAATGTCACAAATATCCCCAAATCAGCAATATTTTTTTTGTTTATTACCTGCCTATCACATTTTTATAGTTCTTTCCTCCTACTTTTTGGGATGCATTTTCTTTGATGTCCTCTTCATAAGAAAGTAGCATTAGAGAGATTTTGTATTATTGTAGAGAATCCAGTGTTTCCCCTCCCATGGTTGATCAAAATTTGTTTTATTTTGATAACTTAAAAAAGTTTATTTTAGTTTTACAGTATGCTTGTAATGCCATGCAAATCGTGCGGATTTGTCAATTTGGAAAATTTTGTCACATTTCATATGTGATTTTAAGATTTCAGGACATTTCAAAATTTTTTGAACAATGATACTTTAAATCTTTTTTTTTTTTTAATCCTCACCAGAGGATATTTTTTCCATTGATTTTTAGAGTGAATGGAAAGGAGGGATGTGGGGGGGGGGGGCGGGAGAGAAAGAGGGAGGGAGAGAGAGAGAAACATTAACGTGAGAGAGAGACATGGATTGGTTGCCTCCCACACTCGTCTCTACTGGGGCTGGGGAACCCGCAACTGAGACACAAGTGCCCTTGACTGGGAATGGAACCCGTGACCAACCACTAAAGATTTCCCCCACACCTTACGTTTATAAGGACCATTTGCAGTATGTGCTATCTTGTGTATCTGAAGGGTTTGGATTCACATGAAAGCTTTCCCATATTCCTTACATTTATGTTTTCTCTCCATTGTGATTTCTTTCATGATTTTCAAAACACTGGAGATAAACCAAGGCTCTGCCACATACGTTGCATTTATATGGCTTCTCTCCATATTTCTGATACTGTGTCCAGTGTGACAGCTGGTGTGCCTTGGATGGGGTGAATGATGCATGAAGACTTTTCCACACACGCTGTATTCCCATGGTTTTACTCCAGGAAGTTTTCTTCTTCAGATTGAGATCTGAAACAAGGCTGCAGTTTTCTCCACATTGATAGCCTTTTCCGCTTCACAGCCTCTCTATCATATGACTTCTGTTGAGGCCAGGTTCCTGAAGTGTTCCCGCATCACATCTCTAGAGCAGCGGTTCTCAACCTGTGGGTCGCAACCCCTTTGGGGGTCGAACGACCCTTTCACAGGGGTCACCTAAGACCATCAGAAACACGTATATAATTACATATTGTTTTTGTGATTAATCACTGTGCTTTAATTATGTTCAATTTGTAACAATGAAATTGGGGGTCACCACAACATGAGGAACTGTATTAAAGGATCGAGGCATTAGGAAGGTTGAGAACCACTGCTCTAGAGTTTCTTCTGGGAAGGACCCAGTAGAACTCACTCCTCCAGGGTGAAGTTCACAGTCACAGCCTCAAAGGCCACTGAGTCCATTTCCAGGTTCCCTGGGCCTCGCTGAGTCCTTCCTACGATTCCCATGACCAGTGCATCAAGCTGGCCTTTCATGTCTTCAAGCTTGTTTTATATAGTTTGTCATCTGAATCTAGATGAAATTTCCTGGTACTGACACACTTTCAGTAATTGAGTTATGGGTTAACAATCCTCATCTTGTAGGCAAAACCTAGTTCCTATGGAGGACTGATAAGTAATCACTATCTTCCCAAGGAAATTATGGAGGGAACTAGAAGCTCCCATGCTGTGTTGTCAAGGCAACCACTGCCCATGCCTTCCCAGCAACAGGATCTGTTCCTATGGTTATTGCAGCTAAAGCAAATGTTAGTCTGCCACCACAAGCCAGGGATCAATTTGAGAATGATGCCTCTCTTTACGACTAATCAATGAATGCATTAACTAATCAATGAGTGCATTAGCTTCCCAGACAGAGACCACAGCAATGGCAAGCCATGTGCAGCTGATGCATTATCTTCCTTCTCCATTATGTTTGAAGTTCTGATGGCAGGACACCTGCTTTCTTTGTTCAATTACATTTATTTGTGAGCCATAAAGATTGTAAATCCCACAGCTGACCCAGAATGTTCAACTGGGCAAGTCTCAGTGGGTTGTTACTTTCAAGAGAAATGGAAAGTCCTAAGTGTATAGAGAACAGCCATTGGTGGAATGGTCAGTAGTAAACAGAGTGGTAGGAAGGAGTAGTGGTGACTCCAGGAGAATGAAAAGAATCAAACACATGTCATGGAGAATGACTTTCTCCACAAGAAGCTGACATGAGGCTCCAGGGTCCTGCCGATAACTGTAGACCCCTTCCCCCCCGCCCCCCAAAAGGGGGCACAATATGGTCTCATAAACTTCTGGAGTCTGGACAAAACCACCTTTAAGAAACTAAAAATAAAAAATAAATTCTACATTCTAGGTGTAAGGTGGACCTGATGAATTAGGATCCCCAAATGTAAAAATACTAGAATGGTTTATATGCCAGCATCCTTAAGAGCCTGGAGAATATATCCATTAAGGACTGCCTGTGTAATGATTAGATCCAAAAATTATGATTTGTTTTATCTCTTAAAAATAATTTAGGCTTGATTTTCTTCTTATAGGTATGCTAAAACTGCAAGTAAAAAGCACATCATTTAACCACGAATTTTGATTATTCTTAACCATTTAATAATATTACTTATTAGGAAAGGAATACTTTAAGAATCAGCAAAAATGGGCTCCAGTTTCTGGGGCGTCATCACACCATCAGTCGCTTGTCTTGCACTGCCCTCTTCCTCCCAGTTGAGTCCAGCCAGAACCACAAAGGACCCTGGAGGCTGGTGCTCAGAGAATCCCTCGTTGGGAACATTTAAATATGGACACTATATTAGATGACACTATTAAATTTATGTCAATTTTTAAAGATATAATATTGTGATTATGTAGATGAATGTTCCAATTTTTAAATGAGGACTATGGAATTTTTAAAAAATTTTATTTAGTTAGTTAATCCTCAGCTGAGGATATATTCCCCATTGATTTTTAGACAGAGTGGAAGTAAGGGGGAGAGATAGAGAGAGAAACTTTGATGTGAGAGAGACACATTGATTGGTTGCCTTTTGCTCTGGGATCGAGCCTGCAACAGAGGTATGTGCCCTTGACCGTAATCGAACTTGGGACCCTAAGGTTCATGGACCAAGGCTCCAACCACTGAGCCAAACCCACGAGGGCCAATTTGCTCATATTTTGTTTAGGATTTTTGCATCTATGCTCATCAAAGATATTGATGTATAATTTTCTTTTTTTGTGATGTCCTTGCCTGTTTTTTGTATCAGGGTAATGTTGGCCTCATAAAATGAGTTAGGAAGCATTCCTTCCTCTTCAATTTTTTGGAAGAGGTTGAGAGTGATTGGTATTAAGTCATCTTTGAATATTTGGTAGTATTCACCAGTGAAGCCATCTGGTTCTGGACTTTTGTTTTGGGGGAGGTTTTTGATTATTGTTTCAATTTCATTACTAGTGATGAGTTTATTTAGGGTTTCCAATTCTTCATGGTTCAGTGTAGGAAGGGTGTATGCATCTAGGAATTTGTCCATTTCTCCTAGGTTATTCAATTTGGTGACGTTTAGCCTTTCCCAGTATTTTTGTATAACCCTTTGTATTTCTTTGGTGTTCATTACAACTTCTCCTCCTTCATTTCTGATTTTATTTATTTGAGGCTTCTCTCTTTTTTCGTAGTGAGTCTGGCTAGAGGTTGGCCAATTTTGTTTATTTTTTCAAAGAATGCTCTACTCTGCTCACTTCAGGAACAAAATGTTCATTCTCCAATTGCCAGAAGTACTGGCTGCTGACAGCTTACCTCTAAGTCCTTTTTCTGGAATTGTTCTCAGCTGACTTTGCCTAATTTTGTTCCTCAGCTTGCATATACCTGGCTGATGGTAAGGTATAAAGGCCCAGAAACCCTTGTTTCATTTCAGGACAACTGTGGAGGGCTCTCCCAGCCCAGAGCTTCTAGGGTGGGCTGAGGCGGCTGTGTCAAGTGCACACCAGGTCAACTCCTCCCACAGCTCAACCCTGGGCTTTCACTGTTCCAGGGTTGTTCCCAAAGCCTCCTGCACGCAAGTCTTTGCCTCAGAGTCAGTGTCCTGAGGAACCTAACTTCAGACATTAGGTCAATTCAAATAGCTAAATCCTTCCCTTTTATGGTAGAAAATCAGCAGATAATATCTAAAGGTGATCAGATCACTATATAACAATGTGAAAATATTATCTGAAGTTACACAGATAACCACCAGAATTAAAACTAGAAATGATGAAAAAGGGTGTCCTGGTATAGAGACTGGGGATTGATTAGTTGGAGATGTGTATTTCCTGCTAAGATTTTTCTGAACTACCTGATTTACTATCATGTGCAATATTACTTTGATTCAAATATAATTTTAACATGAAATGACTCTTAGAAACAACTAATTATGGAGAGATAGTGGAGTGAGGCAGAGGAGTAATGTCTTCAGAAGATGTGGTCTAGAATTTGGATGTTGTCTGTATCTGGTTAATCTGGTGAAGATCACTTATTTTTTCAGAGCCTTCGTTTTCTCACGTAATAAGGTGGAATAATAATAATATTGAAATAAAAAACCACTTAAAATTACTGTAAGGTATAAATAAAATAATGAAAGTGAAGATGCTTAGCAATGCTATAAAGAGCCATATTAGGTGGAAGATATACCTGTTAGAGTCACTAGCAATGGACAGGAGAACACAAAAGAGCAGTAGATTCTAGCTGTGGATGAAAAGACTTCGTGAATGGTTATTTGAAGTCGGCCCCAAGAAGAAAGAGGGATTTTGATAGGGAGAGGAGGAGGAGTGAGGAAGAAGGAGATTTAATTTAATTTACTTTTTAAAAATTCTTTTATCAAAGTAATCCATGGACATAATTTACAAGCAACAATTCAGAAGGGTTTATAATCTCCTTCAAGTCTTTGTTCAAATGTCACATTTTCAACGAGCCCTTCCCAGACACCATGCTATTTAAAACTGTGACCTTGGCCTCACTCCTGCGCCTGCTTACCCTGCTTTCTTCTTCCCTCAAAGCACGTATTAACTTCTAACACATTAAAACTTATTTATCATGTCCATGGTTTATTTTTTCTTTCCCCTGACTGGAATGTGAACTCCACTAGGTCACAGTGCCTCACACATTGCGGGGACTCAATAAATATTCATTCAGTAAATAAAAAATGTAAAATAATCTTCCTGGCACTCTTGCACCCCACTCTATCTCACTCCTCAGAGGAACCTGCTTAAAAAAATAAAATAAAAACAAGACAGCATATTATTTTGGAAGTTTTCAAGCATACATGAAAGTGGAGAGAAGGGTCCAGTGAACCCCATGAACCCAGCTCCCACAGTTATCAACATTTGGCCAGCCCTGTTTCTCTATCCCCCTACATTCCGGGGTTAGGAAGGGTTGGCATTTCAGTATTTTAAAAACAAATCCCAGACGTTATGCTAGTTTACCTAGAAATACTTAACTGCAAAAGATATTTTAAAATCTAACTTCCATGCTATTATTATATCAAAATGAATTTTTTTTTTGCTTAAAGTATTACAAAGAGTATTACATATGTTTCCTCCCCCCCTTGACATTCCCCCAGCCTCCACTACCCCTCCAGTGTCTTGTGTCCATTGGTTATGCTTATATGCATGCATACAAGTCCTTTGGTTGATCTCTTATCCCCTCTCCCGCCCCCCAACCCTCCCCGGCCTTCCCGCTGTAGTTTGACAGTCTGTTCAATGCTGCTCTGCCTCTGTATCTATTTTTGTTCATCAGTTTATAATGGTCTTTATTATCTATAAATGAGTGAGATCATGTGGTATTTTTCTTTCATTGACTGGCTTATTTCACTTAGCATAATGCTCTCCAGTTCCATCCATGCTGTTGCAAATGGTAAGAATTCCTTCTTTTTTACAGCAGCATAGTATTCCATTGTGTAGATGTACCACAGTTTTCTAATCCATTCATCTGCTGATGGGCACTTAGGCTGTTTCCAGATCTTCGCTATGGTAAATTGTGCTGCTATGAACATAGGGATGCACATATCCTTTCTGATTGGTGTTTCTGGTTTCTTGGGATATATTCCTAGAAGTGGGATCACTGGGTCAAATGGGAGTTCCATTTTTAACTTTTTGAGGAAACTCCATACTGTCTTCCATAGTGGCTGCACCAGTCTGCATTCCCACCAGCAGTGCACAAGTGTTCCCTTTTCTCCACATCCTCTCCAGCACTTGTCGTTTGTTGATTTGTTGATGATAGCCATTCTGACAGGTGTGAGATGGTATCTCATTGTTGTTTTGATTTGCATCTCTCGGATGATTAGTGACTTTGAGCATGTTTTCATATGTCTCTTGGCTTTCTGAATGTCCTCTTTTGAAAAGTGTCTATTTAGGTCCTTTGCCCATTTTTTGATTGGATTGTTTATCTTCCTTTTGTTAAGTTGTATGAGTTCCCTATAAATCAAAATGAATTTTCTTATATCATCTTATATCCAGTTCATGATCAAAATTTTCTGAATGTTTCAAAATTGTTCTAATAAAGATCCCAAATAAAGTTTCCACATTGAATTCAGTTGTTTTCTCTCCTAAGTGTTATTTACTCTCTAACTCACTCCCCCCACGCCCTCACCCCCATCCCATGCCATTGATTAGTTAGAGAAATTAGGTCAGTTGTCTTGTGGGATGTCCCATATTCTAGATTTGACTGATTGCTTCCTCATGGTGTCTTTTTAACTTACTCTCCAGAGGAAACTACTTTAACAGTTTCTGTTTTTAGATCTTTTTGTGATTAACTTGAAATCTCTAACTGTGTTGTTTCTTGATTTAGATAACATGATGGTTGCACATTTAGCCATCTTGCTCTGCCTCCTTCCTCCCAAGATAGTTTTGTCACGAATCTCTGCTTCCTCTTCCAGTCGCCTCTTTGATTTCAGACAATGTCCTTGAACCTCTGTCTGCTGTCCCACCAACCAAGAGAGCATCTCTTGTTGAGGACATTTGTGCTCAGTTGGTCCCCTTCACCTTCTCTTCTCCCCTTTTACTTCCCAATCTTTGTCAGCGGCAACTTTTGTTTTAAGTGTTCTAGGTGGATAACATACTCTTTTCTGTAATCACAATTTAGTCTTCTGTGATTTGCCTAAGAGTTTATTCTAAAACTGTAAAACAATTTAAATGACCACTTACATGAACATGGCTTTCCAGATTCAGTGCACTGTAGAGCCAAAAATTACCCTTTGGTTTCCTCTTTGCCGGGGTTCTTGTCCCAGCATCAAGAAGGGTTCAGGAATCTGGAAAAGGCTGTGTGTAGATGACATAGGAATCCAGAGACTAATAAAGAGTCCGGAGACGAGATATAATTTTGAAAGGCATTGGGGGTCAGAGGACCTTCAGCTAAAGGAAATGAAGACTACCTCCTTGTCTAGGACCCTTGCTTTTATTAACACAACTAGAGGCCTGGTGCATGAAATTCATCATGGGGGTGGGGGTGTCCCTCAGCCTGGCCTTTGCCCTCTCTAATCTGGGACCCTTGGGGGATGTCCAACTGCTGGTCTAAACCAGCAGTCAGACATCCCTCTCACAATCCAGGACCGCTGACTCCTAACTGCTTTCCTGCCTGCTTGCCAGCCTGATCGCCCCCTAACTGCTCCCTTGCTGACCTGATTGAAGCCTAACTGCTTCCCTGCCGGCCTGGTCCGTCCCCCCACCCCCCCCAACTTCCCTCCCCTACCAGCCTGAATGCCCACAACTGCCCTCCCCTGCCGGCCTGACCACCCACAACTGCCCTCCCTTTCTGGCCTGATTGCTCACAACTGTTCTCTCCTGCCGCGACCCACCTTTTCCACGTGAGGTGGCAGAGACGCCGGGACCAGCCTCCTCCATGCCACACAGAGCTGCAGGACCCCCAGGCCTCACTGCGCAGAGAGGCCACCAGGCCTCACCTCCACTGTGTGCGCAGCCATATTGTGATGGCCATCTTGTGACGACGTGAGGGCGTGACGCCACCTAGGCTATTATTAGTATAGATTTGTCCTAAGGCAAGGTGGAGATAATACACTTCAAAGGGTAAGGTTGCAAAGGGTACAGAAGCATTGTCAGTTTGGGGGAATTAGCCTATGACTGTTCAGGTGTTTGGCCAGTAGGAGGCACTAACATGTAGATTAAGATGCCCTTTAACTGTCTGGCAGCCATAATCAGTTTCCTATTCAGGTTTGGGGAAAGGCCTTTAGCCATTCCCAACAGGTGACTACATGTGTGACTCAACCCTGTTGAGTCCCCAAGTTTCATCAACCTTTTGATGAAACTCTTGAAATTATGACATGCTGGAATTGGTCTACAGCACTCTTTATGGGGTCAGTGTTAGAACCCCTGTGCTAGTCACAGAAGTATGTCTCTTGTATTACATAGAGAGATCCTCATTTTTTCCACTCTACCAATTGTACAAACCATGTCACATTTTAACTTGCTTTCTATTTTTGGTCTATGTCAGGAATGATATATGAAACTGTGGTTGGATTTGACCATTCCAGCCTCAACCTATTCATAAGGGACTATTTTTTGAACAATGATGGAGGAACAGACTAGTGTTTTCAAAATGTAAAAAATAGTCCTAATGAATGGGAAATGTGTCTGGAACAGTATTTAAACCACATCATGGAAGCCTTAAATACCATGCCAAGAAGCTTGGACTCTGTAGATCCTAGGGGGCTCTTGAGGATTTTTAAGGAGTGCAAGGTACTTGGGCCTAAGCCTTCTTGGAAGTTATCTCCTGAAAAGGGCGACCTTCCAGGGCAAGGTAACTCCAGAGTAACATAGTGCTCACCACATCAGGGAGCTATGTGGCCAGAGGGCTATGTGAATACTGTGTATTCACCATTATAGCTATCTGGCCCTAAACACCCCCTGTGTTCTATTTATTTATCCTTCTTTCCCTCCTCCAAGTAATTTTTAAGGCTTTTGAGATCTACAGTCAAAGTGCTTTACAAAATGTTTGTATCCAAATACCAGCAATGTGTGAGAGTCCCCATTTTGGCACAACATCAGTAATACTGGATATTATTATTTTTTATTTTAGGGAACTTGATATCTCATTCCTGTTAGGACAAATACAACTAAGAGAGGACTCTTAGTTACATGCCAGAGATTTAATACAAGCCAGCTTAAGCAAAATATGGGACTTATTGTCTTATTCATCTGGAGGCTGGCCTCAGGGTTGATTTGATTCAGGAATTCAATTGATGTCAGAGAATGTGCTATTCTTATTCTATTGCAGACAAGCTTTTTCTAAGGAGGGAGATATGGTTGCAGGCAGCTAGCTCTAGGCTTAGTTTTATTACCATTTTTAGTTCAGGAGGCCTCTTGATATAATTCTGCATTTATCAGAGCTCTTTTATTGCCATGATAGAAACCCAATTTCAGCCGATTTAAGCAAAAAAAAAAAAAAGAATATATGGGCCATGGAACAGAAAAGTCCAGGGAGAGTGCCTGCTTTCAGGAACGGCTAGATCCAGGCTCTCAAACAATGTCATCAGCACTTGACTTTTCTTTTTCAGCTGGCTCTCCTCCCTGTTGTCGTTATTCTCAGGCAAACTTTCTCTGCCTGTTGGCAAAATGGTTCCCAGCATGTGCCCAGACTGGGAATTGATCTCGTGACCTCTAGGTGCATGGGCTCAACCAACTGAGTCACTCTCACTATGGCAATCATCATTTTATTTATAGAACAAGCTATCTCTGAAACACATGACCTTTGAAGAAGGCTAATTTTGCCCTGGCCAGTGTGGCTCAGTTGGTGGAGTACTGGCCCATGCACTGAGAGGTCCCCGTTTGGATTCCCTGTCAGGACACATGCCTGGGGTTGCAGGCTTAATCCCCTGTAGTGGGTGTGCAGGAAGCAGCCAGTCGATGTTTTTCTCTCCCTCTCCCCTTCTCCCCTCCTCTCTCCTTAAAATATCAATAAAAACTGAAAACAAAGCTCTAATTTTAAAGGCTGTAGTAGATAAGTATATTGTAACCCATAATGCCTACTATATAGTAGGAGTTCAATCAACATTTACTGAATGAATTTTCTTGTAAGTTTGCATTTCCTATAACATCCATATCTAATAGTAATTGATGATCAAGATAATATCATATTTAAGTGATCTGTTGAGTAAAGACCCCTAACACTTAAACTGCTTAGCATTTAAGGGTTTAGCATGCACCTAAAAGTATGTTTGAAGTATGACACTGAAATGAGAGAAAACTTAAGTAGTACTGACTGTGCTGGAAGATTGGTATAGTAATATTCACATGACCTGCCTTGCCTTGGGATAGTTGGTAGGTGGCAGCAGTCGACTAGAAATTATGGTTCATTTAAACAGGGCATTATTTTTAATGTTATTATATCAGCAATTCTTTTTCCAAATAAAACATTATAGCTGCAAAGCACTAAACAATAAATATAAATAAGCAGGCTATAACTGATTTACAAAATATATGTTACCTAAGCCATTATGCTATAGTCTCCTGGCAAAAACTTATTTTTCAAAACTCTAGGCTTAGTTTTAGTACCGTTTTTAGCTTGTTCTTTCTTATAATCTTTATTTCTTCTCTTTGTAAGCACTGACAATGTTAATGCTCCTTATTGACAGCAGGAGATGGCATATTTGAACTTCCATTCTGTTTAAACTTTGGTTTACTCTGATTGTGAAGATTTTGCCCCCAGGCATTGGCTAAGCTTCAGTTACAGAAAAAATAATCCATTTTAGACATTTAAACAGACATGGATTTAACATTGGGTATTAGACGGGTTGGATTATGAAGTGGTTGTGAAGACTAATGAAAGAGTTTCTGGATCAGTGGTTCTTAACTTCAGCTTCGCATCACAGCATCTAGGTTGCTTTTAAGAACAATGATTGTGGAATTCACATATTGCATTCACATACTGGGCATGTGTATGTGTACAGTCAGTAAGCTCCCCTGGTGATTCTAATGTGCAGCCGGGGTGGAGAACACTTTGAGGCTAATGTTTCAGGATCGACTCTCACTTCCTTGGGCCACCAAGGAAGCTACGGATTCTTCTGCAGTCAGGGAACGTGCTGAACGGAGAAGCTGCTGGTTTTAAAACCGTGCCTCCCCTGCCAGCATCAGGAAGCTGCTGTGGACTGGAAACTACCACATCCAGGAAGTTGCCACTCCAGAACCCATCACACTTGCTAACATTAACTAGTAAAACGTTGCTCTGCACCTTGCCTCTAGGTGCCCAAGAAGCTACAGTCACGGTGACCTCAATGAACAATGCCCAGAAAAACGAAGCTCCCCCCGTAACTGTGCTTATCACAGAAGGACCAGCAGAGAGCCTCTGCCCTGCTCATGTCCTCCCTCCACAGATAGCACAGTACTTCTGATGGCAGAGTCTCTGTCATGCAGGAACCCTAATTGCAGGAATGTCTGGGAGATAGAGCTTTAACTTTCCAGCCCTGCAGAAGGAAAGCAAGCTAGACAGAGATTCACGTGGAGGTTTTCTACCAATCCAGTGTCCCACCAAAGGCATCATGAGATAGATGAGCTGAGTTGTCTTTTCTTCTTTATTCTTCAGGGACCAGTGATCGAACTCAAAGTCTGTTCCCATCCTTTACCTTTAGACTCCCAGAACCAATCAAGCTTTCCACTTCACCCTCCCTTTTCAGAAGGCAGTTTGGTTACAATTCAGTTCATTTAGAATGATTCTGTTTTATTGCATTCGACTGCTTCCAATTTTGCTTCTATCTCTCAGGTACCCTACAAGTTAATTTCTTAATGGGATTTAAGAGATTTTATAAAATAAATTTTTATTGATTTTAGAGAGGAAGGGAGAGAGAAAGAGAGAGAATAGTTTCAGATTTATAAAATTATTATGAAGATAGTTCAGGAAGTTTCCCCTATTATTAATATCTTACATTAACATGGTACATTTGTTATAATGAACCGGTATTGAAACCTAACTAAAGTCCATACTTTATTCAGAGTTCCTCGGTTTTTACCTGAAGTTCTCTTTCCATTCCTGAATCCCATCCAGAATACACTTTACATTTAGTCATTCTGTCTCCTAGGGCAGTGGTTGGCAAACCAAACCGCGTCTCGAGAGCCACATGTGGGTCTTTGGCCCCTTGAGTGTGGCTCTTCTACAAAATACCACGTGCGGGCGCACACATACAGTGCAATTGAAACTTCGTGGCCCATGCGCAGAAGTCGGTTTTCGGAAAGGAGATAGACGAAACAAGTATACAAGACGAGTGTGGATGGGAGAGTTGGAAGGGGTCGACCTCAGTGAATGTACCTCAATCAGATTGAGGACGTTTTTAGCAAAGGCCAGCTTAGGAGTACCTTAATTAAGTTAATAACAATGTACCTACCTATATAGTTTAAGTTTAAAAAATTTGACTCTCAGAAGAAATTTCAATCGTTGTACTGTTGATATTTGGCTCTGTTGACTAATGAGTTTGCCGACCACTATCCTAGGGCAATTCTGGGTTGTTTTGCAGGCTTTCTTTGTTTTTTTCATGACCATGACAGTTTTGAGGATTATTGGTCACATATTTTATAGAATGAAAATGGACTTCTATTTTTTATTTTATTTTAAAACTTTACATAAAAATTTCAAACATGTACAAAATTAGAAATAGTATAATGAATCCCCATGTACCCATGACCCAGCTTAATAGATACCACCAATTCAATAAGTTTATTCTATCTAAACTGTTCTGCCTTCAACTCCCAAGGATTTTATTTTTGATATTTTTAAAAATATATTTTTATTAATTTCAGAGAGGAAGGGAGAGGGAAAGAGAGATAGAAACATCAGTGATGAGAGAGAATCATTGACCACTGCCTCCTGCACACCCCACATTGAGGATGAAACCTGCAACCTGTGCATGTGCCCTGACCAGGAATTGAACCCTGACCTCCTGTTTCAGAGGTCGATGCTCAACCGTTGAGCCACACCATCCAGGCAACTCCCAAGGATTTTAAAGCAAAATATGTTATAGCACCCTTATATATTTCAGTGAAGGCCTCTAACAGATAAGGCCTTTTAAAAAAATATACCTATAATTATATTATCACATGAGGAAGTTAAAGATAATTCTATAGTATTTAATAGTCAATCTGTGTTCAAATTTTATTTTAAAAAGTTATGAAAATAGGTAACAGGATTTTAAAATATCAAGCTGGGGGAGGAAAGAAGCTTTAATGCTAAATGTACTTCTGCGTTTTGAATATTAACTTGGACTGTGATAAAGAAAAAGTGGTTCAAACCCAGGACAGAATCTCCTCTGGAAAGAAATATGTCTTCCTGATAAAATTGCTTAAGCAATTTTCTGATAAATTGTAATAAGATTAAAGGCCCTTCTGGGAAACCAGCTTACTTCCTCTGCTGACTGACAGCCTGATGTCTAATGATCTTGGGTCCAGTTCAGTAATAATTATCCAAGCATTTCTTTACTATAGAGTATCCCTTCCAAGAAGGAAGCATCACATTGGTTTGTTGAGGCCTCTTCAGTTGTGAGATTTAATAATTTTTATCCTGTTGAGTCCAGCTCTTTCCACATAATTAATGGTTACAAAAATAATTCAGGAATAGAAATATGTTGATGAAGAAAGTAATTTTGGTTGTCCTTGAAATCAATTATACTTCAATATCAAATTTCTGAGACATCACTTTAGGAATCCTTCCCAACTAACCCTTTGTGGTGGTGATTTATAGATTTACAGGTGATGCCTCCTCTGTTCCAATGTCATTTAGACCAGCAGTCGCCAACCTTTCGGACCTCACAGATCATCAGTGGTCCGCGGACCACCGGTTGGCGACCGCTAATTTAGACACAGAGACTGTATTGTCTGTACCTATTTCACCGTGGGAGGGATGAAGGAAGCAGCTAATAGATTTTTCGCTCTCACATCAATGTGTCTCTTTCTCCACTCAATCTAAAAATCAATAAAAATATTTTAAAAAATCATATACTCATACAGTGCCAGTAGTGGTATATTTAAATTAGCACAGCCCTTTGAAAAACAATTTGGTCATATATATCAAGAACAATACATACTTATATACTTTGATTTTTTATTCTGACTTCTAAATAATTGAATAATATGGGAGGGAACAACATGAATATGAATGAATTTATGTATGAATATTTCTTTCATAGTACTTTTTTATGGTAGTGAAAAATTAGAAATAACCGGAGTGTATAACAATAGGGACTTGGTAGGTAAATTTATGGTTATATTCACTTAGAGTACCATAAGGTAAGGTGGGGGAAGGTAAAAGAGGGTAAAGGGGGGGATAAATGGAGACTTGACTTGGGGTGGTGAACACATAGTACAATATACAGATGATGTATAATTGTATACCTGAAATTTAATTTTATTAACCAATGTCACCCCAATAAGTTCAGCAAAAATAGAATATCATGAAACTACTAAACTATTCATTGGAAAGACTATAACATGGAAAAAGAAATAATAAAAATTAAATTTGTATTATGATTTTTAACTACTTAAAAATATATATGAAGAGCCCAGCCGGTGTGATCAGTGATTGAGCGTCGACCTATGAACCAGGAGGTCATGGTTTGATTCCCGTCAGGGCACATACCCGGGTTGTGGGCTCGATCCCCATTAGGGAGTATGCAGAAGGCAGCCAATTAATGATTCTCATTCATCATTGATATTTTTATCTTCTCTCTCTCTCTGAAATGAAAAAAAAGATAAGTATACATATATACATATTCATATGCATACATAATACATGAAGAGAATACTAAAAATGATTAAGGTTGGGTTAGAGTTATAAAATTTTCCTTCTGTTATTTAAAATTAGCTTAAATATTAGTAACATTTGCTTAAAATTTCTAAAGTATTCAAATCACATATTGTTGGCATTCCAAGCTTAAATGGTACATAAAAATTTCTGTCTGCTGATGTACTGCTGTTGGCAGACACAGGACATTTTTTAGCTAAGCAATGTCAATTGTTGCTATAGCACTACTAAAATTACAATACAGCTACATAATAATTGACAGGGGTACACGTGGGTAAATGTGGAAAAAGTCAAAGATTAATTATGAAAAGGAAAATGACATCCTTTCCACTCAGTGACAGGATTAGTGATGGTGACAGGACCTCAATCCAGTTTGAGATCTTATTTCTTGGAAGGCGCAGTACTAGTGGGAAAGACACTAAATAATTAGGATGAAATCTGGTACATACTTGCACAGGCCACTGGACAGGATAGGGGAAGATTTGGGAGTGTCAGGAGATAGCCTACATAAAGTAGATCCGAGAGTAAATATTTTTTAAAAATAAGGTCAGTTTGTGTTCAGAGAGCAGAATAATTCAAAGTGTCTTGATTATAGGTTACCTATAACCTATACGTAAACTCATTAGTCAACAGAGCCAAATATCAACAGTACAACGATTGAAATTTCTTCTGAGAGCCAAATTTTTTAAATTTAAACTATATAGGTAGGTACATTGTTATTAACTTAATTAGAGTGCTCCTAAGGCTTAGGAAGAGCCACACTCAAGGGGCCAAAGAGTCGAATGTGGCTCGAGAGCCGAAGTTTGCCGACCACGGACCTATAGGATGGGGTTAAGCAGGTAATCAGAGGTTAGTGAAGGCTGAAGCCTTTGATTTTGTTGGAATGTAGTGCAGAGAGACTTTGAAGATATGGTATTGAAAAGAATGAACTGGAAGGGAGATGAGAGGAAGACAAATTGTGAGGTCTCTGTAATAAACCAGGAACCTCATTACTTAAAATTATCTAAATTAGAACTTCCGGGATATATTTTACTTTAAAATGATTTAACCACATTCTAAACAAGTTTTAGATGATTTGTGGTGTTCTCTAACAGAACTGGCACAAAATATTGAGTCAGATCGCAGAGGATTATTTTAGCTTTATGGCCAAATGCAGAGACATATGTAAAGGTCTGGAAGCCAACAGATATGTTGAGAAATGCAAATTCTCAGAGTGAAAGGATTTGGAATCCTACATGGCAGCAGATGATCAATAGCTGTATCCAGATTCTTTGGAGTGATGGGTTGCTTTAAATTAAGATTTCATATTAGCTCACCAGGAAGTAAAATTTTCTAAGCATAATAAACTGCTTTAACCTTCTACCCATGGTCGGCAAATTGCGGCTCTTTGGCCCCTTGAGTGTGGCTCTTCCTAAGCCTTAGGAGTACCCTAATTAAGTTAATAACAATGTATATAGTTTAAGTTTAAAAAATTTGGATCTCAAAAGAAATTTCAATCGTTGTACTGTTGATATTTGGCTCTGTTGACCCCCTCCCTCTCCCTCTCCCCCTCCTCCTCCCCTATCCCTCCCCCTCCCCCTCCCCCTGTCCCTCTCCCCCCTCCCCCTCCCCCTCGGGATCAAGCCTGCAATCCAGGCATGTGCCCTGACTGGGAATTGAACCATGACCTCCAGGTTCATAGGTTGATATTCAACCACTGAGCCATGCTGGCCGGGCAGATGCAGGCTTTTCAGTGCTAAATCTGGGACAGTCCTGAGCCAAACAGGATGGTTGATCATCTTAAGAGGAGAAGAGATGGTGACATCCCTAATCTTTTTAAAATTTGAACTAATTCAGCAGACTAGTTAAAAATTTACTAAATCCTCCCCCCAAAAAAAGAATTTACAAAATTCTCGTAGCCACATAAGGGAATATCAAGACAAATGAAGACATATTGAAAAGAACACATCTCCACAGAGAATTTTCAATCTAGGTTAGTCTTCCATTCATTCATTTATTGACTCAACACATTTTTATTGACTGCCTGCATATGCTAGGCATTGAGGGTGGGGATACATCAGTGAATAAGACAAACACGGAACCTGCCCTCATGAATCTGACTGACAAATGGAGAAGGCATTGAACCTGAGTGAAAAAAGGTGAAATGGAAATAATTCTCACCTTGATGTAGAGTTGGGAAGCTTAACTGAGTTAATGTCTGGAGACTCCATGAAAGGGAACATTATGTTACAATTATAATAACCACATGACCAGAGTCTTCTGAAAAGTCCTGATTTATAAGATCACATTTCCCCGTTTTTGCATGATGGAAAAAAAGGGGGCGGGGGCATGAATCTAGAAGTCAGGAGAACTAAGGCTTAGTTCTGGTTCAGATACTAACTTCTGTTTTCAGGAGTCATTAAGGTCTTTGTTCCTCAATTCCTTCACAATACTCTGGCCTCCTTAGAACACCTCACAGCTGCATTGTGCACTCATTTGTGAATAAAAGGCTAATATGCAAATTAACCCTAACAGCAGAACTGGAAATGACTGGTCACTATGACACACACTGACCACCAGGGGGCAGATGCTCAATGCAGGAGTTGCTCCCTGGTGGTCAGTGAGCTCCCACAGGGGGAGATCTGCTCAGGCACAAGCCAGGCTGATGGTTGCCAGTACAGCGGTGGTGGTGGGAGCCTCTCGCGCCTCCTCAGCAGCGCTAAGGATGTCCGACTGCAGCTTAGGCCTGCTCCCTGCTGGCAAGTGGACATCCCCCAAGGGCTCCTAGAGGGATGTCTGACTGCCAGCTTAGGCCCAATCCCCTGAGGAGCAGGCCTAAGCCAGCAGGTGGTCATCCCCCGAGGGGTCACAGACTGCGAGAGGGCACAGGCCGGGCTGAGGGACCCCCCCCTGAGTGCACAAATTTTTGTGCACTGGGCCTCTAGTTTTATATAAAGTTCTATATATTTTTAAGTTCACTAAATGTTCTAGGAATGTAACTACTATGTGAGCCAAGAGAAGATTAAACATTGTTTGCTGGGAGCATTACTAAGAAGTGTTCATTATTTTGAAAACTCATGGCTCAGCCAACAGTGCCCATGGTTTGTGCATCTCCAGTACCTGATCAAACTTGTGGTTGCTGGATTCACAGTGATAGTACCCGTAGGTCTGAGCCGTTCAGTGCCTAAGAGTTTACATTCTGATATATATTATTTTATTATAAGTGTGTGTTATTTATCCTTTGTTGTATCGTTAGATCATTATGTTGGTTCACAAATGTTTTGGGTAAATTATATTACCCATGCATTTCATTTCAGGATAGCAGAGGCAGCATTACAAAATGTTTGTTATAAAGAGCGGGCATTAGGCCTGATAGAGCTCTGGCCAGTAAAAACAAGCACAAGCCAAAAAACAGACACATAAACACAATCCACGAGTGGAAATAACATCTGGAGGATGTTGCGTCTGTTTCCCATAGGTTGGCTTGAGTTCTGGGGGCCTGGGTAGAGCTGAGCCTTGGACTCCTTTGAAAAGGCGCAGGGGCTTCTGTAAACGCCTCTTATTAGCCCTTAGCATTACCTTGACTCTGACCAGCCTCATCCTGGGTTACGCCTGTCTTCCTCTGGTGGATTGTTTGGTAACTGACCTTGCACACCAGCCATTTCTGTTCAGCCTCCATATTATTCCCTTCAGGACAGTGGAAATCAGTGTTTTTAGATGCTGAATCCAGATAAACCCAGATAGAAAAAACAAATCTGACTTCACTTTTACTTTCTGTATGGACAGGATTCATTAGCATATTTTCCATACAAATAGGGACTGTCAGGTACCATGTTATTCACCTCATGGCATTATGCCTGTTTTCAGGGCATATTTTAATATACTAGTAGCACAAAGGCAAAAGATTTAAACTGAAATGCTTGCTGTGTATTGTGGTTTAAACTTTCTGGTTGTCATGAAGCCTGAGGATGTTAGCTTTCTTTTTTTAACTTTTTTTTTTTTAATGTTAGCTTTCTACGTATATGCCACAGAATGAGCTCTCAAAAAAATTACCTAGAAAACTTAACTGAGCAGAAGAAACTTTGGGCAAAATTTTAAAATTTTAGCTCAATCTAGGCAGGGCCTCAGATACTTGATGATCACAGGCCATTTTAAATGATTAAATCTAGGCAATTGGGATGTTGCTGGAAAATAATCAAAACTACAAAAATGCTGTAATAGTGAACAGGAGATAAGCTTTCTTTTCTGTTTCCACTAACATAAAAGAATTTATATTTTTAAAAGTGTCTTGCCCCCAAATATGCCAGAATTCATGGAGAACACGGATGGAGGCCCACAGCCTCTGACTCCCTAGAGGCGGCGGGGGAGGCAGCCATCCTCCCAGGAATGGGCTCCGGCCGGCAGGTTCGGCGGACGCTCACCCGTTTAATACAAACTCAGCAGCCACAGCCGCCACAGCCTCCGCATCACCAATGAGCAGGTCTGTCCTTTCAAAAGCACTCATTTTGGGAACCGAGCTCCTGACGTCTGGGCACAGCACCGGCCTTACCGACACACACGGGGCGGGCGCGCCGCTCGGTCCCAGCAGAGGGGGGCGGGGGGGGGGAGCGAGCGGTTTGTCCTCCCGGCCGGTCCTCCCGGCGTCCCGCCGCCCTCGCTCCCGGCCCGTCCTCCCGGCGTCCCGCCGCCCTCGCCCCCGGGCCCGCCGTCTCATTTGCCGCCGTCCCGCGCGTGACCCGGCGCGGGGTGCGCCGCGCGGCCCCATGTGCCCCCTCCTGCTCGCAGTCGCCGCGCCCCGAACCCCGCTCCTCTCGCTCCTGCTCCTCCGCAGCGGGTTCGCCGCCATGTCTACCGCGGGGCCCCTCAAATCCGTGGACTACGAGGTGTTCGGGAGAGTGCAGGGTAGGGGACCCCCTACTGTGGGAGGCCGGGGAGGTGTCAGGGGAGGAAGGGAGAGGACAGAGAGGGGGTCCCCCTCCTGGGCCCGGACTTCCGCTCGGCCGTGACACAGCAGCCGAGGGGGAGGCGGCGAGATGCGCATGCGCTGGAGAGCGGGCCGGGCGGGGCGGGGGTGGTGGTCGGTGAGCTCGGGGAGGAGGAGGAGGAGGAGGAGGGAGGGGCCGGGCCATCCTCTCCTTTTTAATCTCCACATTTTCGGGGAGCTCCATGTTTCCCCTCCCCAGCTTCTGTGCGTTGGGGACTTTGAGATGAGGATCAGTAGGCTGAACACCTGTGTTTTTAGAGCATTTGTAGCCATGGCATGGTTTATCATGTTCCTTATGTTTCATTACAGTCCATCTAGACCAGCGGTTCTCAACCTGTGGGTCGCGACCCCTTTGGCGGTCGAACGACCCTTTCACAAGGGTCGCCTAAGACCATCCTGCATATCAGATATTTACATTATGATTCATAACAGTAGCAACATTACAGTTATGAAGTAGCAACGAAAATAATTTTATGGTTGGGTCACAACATGAGGAACTGTATTTAAAAGGGCCAGAAGTTTGAGAACCACTGAATTCTAGACTAATATATTCCGAAAGTTTGAAAGGGAAATCGATTAAGCTGTGCATGGGTTCTCTGATGTTTTACCAGCTCTCAGGTGAGCGCCAATGGCACCGTGCACATGGATTGTGGCCATCTGCTGGTTTCCCTGTGCTGTAGAAATGCAAGTGTGTTTTTGATAGTGTTAGCTTGGTGTTAGGAGTGGCTTCTACTTCCTTTTCTCGTCTTTGTTCCCGTAGCGTTTCATTTATAGTTCTGTTCTACTTCTTGATTTTACTTTAACCCATTTTGCTTTCCACTGCAGTTATTTGTGTACTCATGTCTGTGTCTCTCATTAGACAATAAGGACAGTATTTTGAAGGTCAAGCTGGTGGCTTGTTTTTATAGCCCCTGCACGCTGTGCTTGTCCTGGGGACTTCAGAAGTGTCTCAAATTAAAGTGCTTGGGATAGTTGACTTGGAGAAAACACCTTAGTGTGGTGCCCAGCTTAACACTCCGGTGTGGGGTGAATTTCCCGCCAAAATATAAGATGGCTCTGTCTTTTGGTTTTGTTCCATCCACCAAAAGGGTGGATTACAAACAAATATTTGGTAATACGCAGTTACAATCGGCCCGAGTTTACACGTTTCCCGCACTCCACCGCAAATCTATATGAACCGAGTTAAAGACGGCTCCCGCGGAGTACGCGCAATTCACGCGAGCTGACTTAACTCGTTTCCCCCACTCCAAGTGTTAACTATTTGAAAGATGCTGTGGTGTGTGGCTCCAGGGGACAGACCCTGGATGGATGGAGAAAGGGTGAAATGAGGCAGAATTTTATTCCACATAAAGAAGGCCTTTCTAGCCACTAAGGTGTTTAAAATCACTAAGGGCTGCTTTGTAAGGTGGTGACTGTCTGCATTCAAAATTGACACCTGCAGTCAGACCCCAGGATGAAGGGGTACATTACAATAGGAAAATTTGATTTTGCATGAAAGGCGGCTGACATCGTATGATTTCTTGAATACCAGTATTTCTTTGTAGATTTAAAATAGTATTTCCTTTGCAATATTCACCTCAGAGTTGCTCACGGACACATCTTTGCACAGAGTGAGGTGCCATTGCAGCGGATTGAGCCTCGGCTGAGCAGCATATCGCGCTTGAGTCTTTCATAACTGAAGGGGCTGATGCCTGTCCCAGTTTCCAGAGCAGTGTGTCTGTACAAAACCTGTCCGTGTCATATCAGCTTCCTTGCTCTTTAGCAGACGAGGTGGAAGCAGTGCAGAGAGGCCACAAAAGCCCATAGGAACGGCTCCCACACAGGCTGCGTCCCATGAGTGCTCTGCTCCAGCCAGTGCCAATCGGCTGCAGAAAATCTGTCCCCAATTGGCTTCTTGTTTTCTTTGTGTGCCTCCTTCTGTTGCACAGTATGCTTCAGACTAGGGATCAGGACTCTCAGAAAGATTCTGGGGAAATTCCAAGTGGATTATGGAGCTTTGAATGCTAATTCCCGCGTGGTTCATTGCTTCTCAAAGTTAACGGGCCTGGAGGTCCTGTCACCTCTTGCTGCGAATTCCTTCTAAGGCTTTAAAATAGGGGCCGTGGTTGAGGGGCTGAGTAAATAACACCTCTCTTCATTGTGTGAGTTATTGATTGACAAGTAAGGCCAAGACTAAAGCAGAGCCTGGCTGGTGTGGCTCAGTGGGTGAGCATAGACCTATGAACCAGGAGGTCCAGGATACATTCCCAGTCAGGGCACATGCCCAGGTTTCTGGCTCGATCCCTGGTAGGGGGGCGTGCAGAAGGCAGCCGGTCAATGATTCTCTCATCATCGATGTTTCTATCTCTTTCTCCCTCTCCGTTCCTCTCTTAAATCAATAAAAATATATTTTAAAAAAATAATAAAGCAGGGTTTGGGGGATGTGGTGTGTTTCTTCAGGTAAGTGCACCTTGTTATAAGCTGTACTGCCAAATCAGACACCGCCGCCAGGCACTGGCAGGCCTCCCTGTGGGCAGGGCAGAAGGCATGACCTCTGAGGGTAACTCACTCCCAGGAGAAGGTGGGAAAGGAAGCACTTGGGCTGTGCATGGTTCTCCTTCCAAATGTACCCATTAGATTGGTCACTCCTTATCTCAAAGGAGGAATCAGAAACAGGGTAGAGAGTGTAGAGAGTGGCCAAGGGTGGCACATTGATGGCTATTCCTCCTCAAAGAAGGAACTATCCTGAGGGCAAAGAAGTTTTCTCCTCCAGAAGGAAGTTATAAAATCTAGAGGGAGCACAACTGTTTAGTCCTGGTTTCAGTACTGCAAGATGATCTGGACTGCAGGGTTTTTGGTGTGGAGTGATAGGAAAAGTCAGGGAAGCGGTGTGGTCCCAAACTGGAGAATGACTGCTGTTCTCCCACAGGTAGAGGTGGGAAGGACCAACATCAGCAGGCCCTTGGTTGAGGCTTGCAGGAAAGCTCTGACAGGGGCGTCCTCAGCCAAGGTTTTCCCTTTCTACTCTCCCTGCTCCTGACTGTAGGGTGACTATGATTTGCGCTCCAGCAGCCCTCCCAAAACCTAGAGGGAAAGGCCAAGGACATCACAGGGGCCTTGGCCCTGACTTCCCCGAGGGATGGGGGAAGGGGGGCATGGGGAATGAATGCTAAAGGAAAATGTGAGGGGGCTTCCTTTTGGGGTGATGGGAATGTTCTGCAATTAGCTACTGGTGATGGTTGCAAAACTGTGAATCTACTAAATATCACTGTATATTTAGTATACTTTGAACACTTTAAAAAGGGGTATTTAATATTATATGAATTATATCTCAATTTTTTTAAAAGTCTCTCTCTCACACACACACACACACACACACAAAGGAAAGCAAAATACTCTCAGGTGCTGCTGATGCTGCTGGTCCATGGACCACTCTTGGAGCAGGAAAAAGCTGGACCAGATGTTTCCAATGTCTGTTTACTTCAGTTGCATTGCGCTTATTTTTCATGATGCTAACCTAACAGCAGGCAGCGCTCTTCACTGTTGAGGAGCTCAGAGGGGAATATGCACAGTGCAGCAGTGACCAAACCTTCAACTCTACTTGGGCCTTCCAGGATCGTCTCACTCTTAGGGTAAACCACTGTACACGGGCCCACAGTTGTGCCGTTTTCTCTCCTGTTTTGTCTCTCTCTCTTCTACATGGTGTGAAAATTTTCTTGAGTTTTCTGGCACTTTCTTTTATATCTGCTAGCTAATGTCTTTCCCTCCAACTATATAACAGATTCCCTTTCAGATCAATACTTCCACTCATCATTCCTCCACCTTTTATATGTAGCATTTAAAATATTTTTATAGCCCTACAAAAATTCCATTTGTGAGGTTATCTTGTTTTTATTGCTTTACTACTCTTTTTCTTTATATTCTTTTGGTGCTACAATACACTATCATCAAGAAACAAATGATATTTCTTATTATAAATCCACTTACAGAATTACATAAAATTACCTAACCCACTGAATCCTTCTGTATTTTCTTAACCAGGCTCAATTGTTGTATATTGAAGCAATATCTTTTGCCTGATTCATCCCCTGTGATTTCCCGAGTTTTTTCTTCTAATTTTTTTTTCAAATGAGATATAATTTAAATTCAGTAACATTCACCTCTTTTAAAAATAATTTTATTGATTTCAGAGAGGAAGGGAGAGGGAGAGCTAGAAACATCAATGATGAGAATCATAGATCAGCTGCCTTCTGCATGCCGCACACTGGGGATCTAGCACTCAACCCAGGCATGTGCCCTGACTGGGAATCCAACCCCGATCTCCTGGTTCATAGGGCAGCGCTCAACCACTGAGCCACACCGGCTGGGCTAACATTCACCCTTTTTAGTGAACAGTTTCATGGGTTTGAAACATGCAGACAGTCATGTAATCACCACAGTGGAGATATACAGAGCGCTGTCATCATCCCCCAGAGTTCCCGGGTGCCCTTTGCAGCGCTCCTCTCTCCCCTCTCAACCCTTTGCAACTGATGTTTCCTGTCCCTGTAGTTTGCCTTTTCCAGAAGGTGGAATTAACATTAAAACAGAAACATTTTATTACATTTCAACTTAGATTTAGTCCTTGTCGTTAAAGAAGAAATTCTAAAAGCTGAGGATAGGTAAATGTTATATCAAATATACTCAACTGACCTTGTAATAAGCATTTGATTTTAGTTAGCATTTTAAAATAGACTAAATATACTGTTTGGCATTTTATCATACTTTGAATGATATATTCAGATTACTAATTTTTCCCAAAAGTGATCTTCCCTTTATCTTTTTATTTTAAAAGAAAATAAATTTTTACAACACATTTTGAATATATTCAGACATTAAAAATTTTGTTCATTTCATTTACTTACTATTGAATAAAATAGGTGAAAATTAAGTTAGGAAATATATGATTTTTTTTAAAGGTAGACAAGCTGACTTTATTTTTATCTTTCTTTTATACAGGTGTCTGCTTCAGAATGGTAAGTCAATATAATCTGCTTTTGGTGGGGGGTGGTGGTACATTTTTTTCTCCACAGTTATTTCTAATCACAAATATAGAGCAGCTTTCTACTTAGTGCTGGTCTACTGCTTATTTCCCATCCTTGACAGCAAATAAAAATGTATTTTTTATTTCTTCACATACAAATTACTGGTTGAGGTTTTTATGAGAGCTGTCTTTACAAAGTAGTCTATTAAAAACATTACAGCGTTCTTAGCCTTTAGCTAATATTTTCTATGAATTTCAAAATAACTCTCTTGAGGTGGTTAAGTTAAACCTTTTGATTAGGTATATTAATACAAATATGGGATCTTCCACTTGTTCTGGATGGAAGAAACCCTCTACCCAAGGGCATGTGTCTCAAATTGCATAACGAAACATGCTCATGTTGCATAACGTAGTGGTCCCCAGGTTTCTATAAGTTAAAACTACTTGTTGCCTTTAAAATATTGATTTTGTTATTATACTCCTTTCCTAAAAGTTAAATGTGACTTGTATTTTCACCGACTTATCTGAGCCGGCAGACCCTAGATTAGGTCTCTGTTCCTAACCTCTGAGTACTCTAACAGGTCCCACCTATATGCCTCCACATTTTGACATAGTTGTATCCTCTACAGATCAGATTGTCTCTTTTTTTGTTATTACCTATGAGAGCTTGACTTACTTTCAGAACCAGCTCATACATCAACCCTAGCTGTAACCATCTTAGTTTGGGTTGCTTCATATTGTTTGGAACGTAGAGAGAGATCGTGGTCACCCTGGCTTCCAAACAGAACATGTCTTTAAAAAGTTCTAGTTAGAATGGGTCCACAAGAATTTTAGTATGATGTAGTTAAAATGACTCAAAATAAAAATTTTGCTAGGATTTGCCCTGGCTGGTGTGGTTTGGTTGGGCATCATCCAGTGCACCAAAAGGTTTGCAATTAGATTGCTGGTCAGGGCACATGCCCAGGTTTCGGACTCGATCCCCAGTAGAGGGAGTGCAGGAGGCAGCCCATCGATGTTTTGCTCTTACATTGATGTTTCTTTCTTTCCCTTCCTCTCTTTCTCTAAAAATAAATTTAAACAAAATTTAAAAAAAATATTTCTAGGTTTTTATTTGCCAGTAGCATAAGTGAATTTGGAACCAGGAAAAGGACTTAAAAAACACACAACCTATTAAGAATAATAGGAAGCCCTAGCTGGTTTGGCTCAGTGGGTAGAGCATCAGTCTTTGGACTGAAGGGTCCTGGGTTTGATTCTGGTCAAGGGCATATGCCCAATTTGCGAGCTCGATCCCCAGAAGAGGGAGGGCAGGAGGCAGCTGGTCAATGATTCTCTCTCATCATTGATGATTTATATCTCTCTTCCTCTCCCTTCCTCTCTAAAATCAATACAAATATATTTTTAAAAAAAGAATAATAAGAAAAATAAATTTACCTAGAGAATTATAACATTTGTTATAATTCAGAAAGCAACAGAATATTTTAACCCAGTACTTTCTGTTGCTTAAAACTGGATATTTTTCTCAGTGATTGGGAATTTTAGAGTGGTCATCATTAGAAACCCAGATTAACAATGTAATTTTGTGTTAGCTGATGCAAGGGAATGCAACTGAATTTTATTAATCCCCAAACACATCATAAAAACTGTGTTTTGAAGTAATTCCCAGGATCAGTTTATTTTCTCACAACATGCTTGTCTTTACTGACAGTGGAATTTAACAAAAATTCCACTTAAGTGAAGTTTGTTATAAATAGAGGTATTAATTACTGTTGGTCAGTTGTATAATTTTAGGAAGAAATTATCAGCTTAGTGCTTTTTGAATGTTAGAATCAAGTGTTATAAATTCTGACGTTTGATGATGGACTTTCTTTCTCTTGTTTTCTCCTGAAACCAGTACACAGAAGGTGAGGCTAAGAAAATAGGAGTGGTTGGCTGGGTGAAGAATACCAACAAAGGCACTGTTACAGGTCAAGTGCAAGGCCCTGAAGAGAAAGTCAACTCCATGTAAGTAGCAAGACTAATAACACACTCATGCCATTTATGAACTTAATGTTTCACTGGATAATAGAATATAGTATCGATGTGCCAAATTCGGTTTGTAGATTATAACTAAACTGACATGCTTTTAGGCAGACCAACAAAGAAATTTTTAGAATTAGGAATGGAATTTCTGCCTTTAGGAATGGATTTCCCATGTGGACAGGCTCTCAAAAAGATCAATGGCACCACTCTCCAATCTCTATGAATTGTGTTTTAATTCTTCTCTGACATGTGGGAAATATCCAGGATCCACGTATCTCTATCTGAAGTGGTTGTGATAGAAGCATATGCCTTAAGATGCTTGAAGTTCTTTCCCCCCAATATATTTTATTGATTTCAGAGAGAAAGAGAGAGGGAGAGAGAGATAGGAACATCAATGATGAAAGAGAATCACTGATTAGCTGCCTCCTGCATGCCCCCTACTGGGGATCAAGCCTGTTACCCAGGCATGTGCCCCTACTGGAAATCAAACTGTGACCTCCTGGTTCATAGGTCAACATTCAACCACTGAGCACACCAGCCAGGCTTGAAGTTCTTAAAGTAGCCTTCAAGGCAAAAAGATTATCATCTCCTTTTTATTGTTTAAATATATTTTAAAAAATCTAATTGTGGAGCATTTGAGGTCTTGCTCCCAGTATGTCATCAGTTTGGCTGAAATAAACTCATAAAAATTCTAAAAAAAAAAAATCCAATTATAATTTTATTTTTACTATCAGTGAAAGTATGTTTAATGAGCTCTATGGTTATCATAATATGAATCCTTGCCCACCAAAGGAGACCAAATTCAGAAATACAGGAAAAAGTGCCCTGTCATTTTCAAAGGCCTTATCTTTTCAGGTTTGTAAATTCCACTGCTGTCTGCAGTCTTCGTAAAAAATAAATAAATAAATAGCTAACATTTATTGAGCATATGCAATATGTTAGGCAGTATGCTAAACACTTTACATAGGTTATCTTATGTAATTTTACAAGGATCTTCTGAGGGAGGTGCTAATTAATACCCAATTTATTTTCTTTTATTGTTTGCAATTTATCTTTGTTTTCACTGCTTAATATTTTCAGATTTAAAAAGCAGTGCTTTTTTGTTTATTGTAATAGGTGAAATGGTAAGATACAGAGAGGTATAAAAGCAAAGCTGATAATCTGCCCCTTCCCCTATGCTTCCTTCCCTTTGGGTAACCTGTGCCAACTTTCTGAAGCTTTCACTTTCATTTAAAAGGATTTAAGCCTGGCCAGTGTAGCTCAGTGGTCAGAGTGTTAGCCCGTGCACCAAAGGGTCTCGGGTTCGATCCCTGGTCAAGGGCATGTACCTGGGTTGCAGGTTTGATCCCCAGCCCCAATCAGGGCGTGTGCGGGAGGCAACCAGTCGATGTGTCTCTCTCACATTGATATTTCTTTCTCTCTCTCTCCCACACCCTCCCTCCCTTCCATTCTCTCTAAAAATCAATGGGAAGAATATCCTCAGGTGTGGATTATGCACAAAAAAAGTATTTAGGCATACATTTATAATTAAGGTTTGGTTGCTTTTACTGAAATAGAATACTTAATGCATATTTTTCTGTAATTAGTTTTGTCGTTTGATGGATATTCATCAGTAAATGTATAACTACCAGCTCCTTATTTTTATAATTTCTTTATTTATAGGTACTTACTTGTGCTTGTGTATAAAACTGCACCCCAACTTGAAAAGTGGGGTCGAAAAATTCAATTTTATTAAATGTTAATGGAAAACAATATTTTTGGGTAGGATTGTCACAACATGCACAAAAGATTGTAAGACCTAATATAGGATTTAATATTGTACCGGACTAATAGTTCACTGCACAAGGAAATGCCAAATGACCAGGAGGGAGATTGAGGATGGGGACTATGTGGAGGAGGGACACTCATGCCAATTATGTTATATCCTAACTCATGTTGTAGCAGGTTTCTGATTAACATCAGTGCAATCGTATTATACATTCTGCTCATTTTTTTCTTCCCACCCCCTGCGCATCCCTGCCCCTCCCCCCTCACACTACCAGTAATCTGTGCTGGGGACCTGGTGCATTTCCTTCTGTATTTGTCTCCATGTTCACCTTTCATGCGCACGCGCCGCACACACACTCACACACACACATTGGGCGGACATACCTTTGGGTTGTGATCAATGTTTGTTTTTTAAAAATGGGATTATTGTATATGCACTTCTCTCTATCTCACTTTTATCATTAAAAAATACACCCAGAAAAATTTCTCCAAGTCAAATGGTATAGCTTAATCTATTGTTTTTAATAGCTGCTTATAATTCTACAGTATAAATGTACCATTATTTATTACCTTATTGTTGGGAACTCATTTTGTTACCTCGTGTTTTTTGGTGGTTTTTTTGTTTTTGTTTTGGCCATAAGAGCAATACTATAATAAACATTTTATTGGTTACTTTATTTTTATGGGATAGATTCCCAGGAGTGTGATTTGTTGGTTGAAGTGTCTGTGTACTGTTAACTTAAAAATATTTGTCAGATTGCTTTCAAAACAGTTCTAAACAAATTACATTATTTTTCTCTTTATCTTGTCAGTAACTTTTCTTTTATCTGATTGGGGATGGAGTAATCTATGACTTTTTACTATTATTTGCATTTTTAACTTTTATAAACTCAAATATGGCTCTCTTTTCTTTCTGGTTAATAAACAGACTGTAAAAGTTGTTTCCTAGGTTTCTGTCTAACTCTTTGATGCTTTATTTATTACATTGCTTATTTACTCCATCTGGAATTTGTTTTTATTTTATGAGATTGGGGACTGACTATATTCTACCAGATGGATAGCCAGTTGTGCCAGCACCGTTTATTAAATAATCACTCTTTCCCATTGAATTGAAATACATTTTTGTCATATATATTAAAATCTCATATCAACTGGGTTTTATTTCTGGATTCTCTGTTCTACTGATTATATGCCTAGAGTAATGTTCCATATTGATTTAATTAAAGTGGCTATCTTATATATATTCTTTCTTTTTCATTCATTTATTTGTTTTACTGGGTATTTTCACTCTAAACTTTAAGATACTTTTATCCATTTAATTGGAATTACATTTGTGTTATTGAAAACTTACCTGATTGTCTTATAAACATGCTTGTTAAAATAAACTTTATTTTTAGAAGTTTATATTTACAGAAAAATTGTGAAGATAGAACAGTTTCCATATATTCTCTACCCTGTTTCCCCTATTAACATTTTACATTAGTATGATGTATGTTACAGTTAATGAATCCATATTGATGCATTAGTATTAACTACAATCCTTATATCATTCATTCATATTTCCTCAGCATTTACCTAATGTTCCTTTTCTCTTTTAGGAACACAAATTTAACTTGCTTTTTTTAAAAAAAAAATATTTTATTGTTTTTTTTTACAGAGAGGAAGGGAGAGGGATAGAGAGTTAGAAACATCGATGAGAGAGAAACATCGATCAGCTGCCTCCAGCACACACCCTACTGGGGATGTGCCCACAACCAAGGTACATGCCCTTGACCGGAATCAAACCTGGGACCCTTCAGTCTGCAGGCCGATGCTCTATCCACTGAGCCAAACCGGTTAGGGCTTAACTTGCTTTTTAATTCTACATTGTTATGATATTAAGAAACTTAATATTCAGTTATCCCATCTAAGAAGATGGATGTCTTTTCATTTGCTCAGATTTTTATTTTATTTATTTATTTTTCTAAATATATTTTCATTGATTTCAGAGAGGAAGGGAGAGGGAGAGAGAGAGGTAGAAACAATGATGAGAGAGAATCATTGATCAGCTGCCTCCTGCACGCCCCCTACTGGGGATCAAGCCTGCAACCCGGACATGTGTCCTTGACCGGAATCAAACCTGGGACCCTTCAGTCCATAGGCCGATGCTCTATCCACTGAGCCAAACCAGCTAGGGCTGCTCAGATTTTTAAATTTACCATTCAATATGATTTTATAGTTGTCATCATATGCTCTTCTTGCTGAGTTCTTCCTAAGCTAGGTATGTGCCTTGATCAGGAATCTAACATGCAACCTCTTTTGGTATACTGGATGATGCTCCAACCAACTGAGCCACCTGGCCAGGGCTCTAGCTTCCTTTAAGTCCATTCATCTCCCTATTTATTTAGGTGTTACAGTTGTGTATTTTAATTATGTATTTTAAACCTGACAAGACATTAATTTTTTTAAAGTAAATATTTTTTGAAGAGGGGGACTTGCATATATTTGACATTTTTGTTGCTCTTTTTTCCTTCCTAATTCTTTGGTCTTCTGTGTAGGAATATTTTCATTCTGCTAAAATATGTTCTTAAAGTATTTTATTTAATATGGGCCTGCTGGTGATGTGTATCTCAGTTTTTGTTAGTCTCTACATGTTTTTATTTTACCTTCATTCTTGAAAAATATCTGCTTTGCTGTCTATAGAATTCTAACATGGTAGGTTGTTTTTTTTCAGTATTCTATGGATATACCATTTAGTGTTTTGTCTCCCATTGTGTTGTCTTAAAGTTGGCCGTCAGTTTTACATGTTGCTTCTTTAAAGTAACTTAGCTACATTTAGGATGGCAACAATAATAAAACTGCCATTTACAGTTTGCAATAGTAAATATAACATTAGGCCTGTTCGTTGGTTTAGTTTGTTTTCTCCGGTAATGTTTAGATCTCACAATACAGATGCCGAGAAGGCATGAAGTCAGGGTTCATCCAGGGCTGGTCTTGCCAACTGCAAAGAGCAGAGGTGAGAGAGCAGGGACTTGAGGGTATTTACAGGGGTGTGACTATCATGATGAATTTTGGAATTTTGTTTGGGCAAGAAGAGAAATGAACTGGGAGTAAATGGTTGGGCAGTGAGAAATGGTTGCCTTCTTGGATTTTGGGTCTAACAATTTGTCACAGCTCTCGAGTACAGTTTCATCGCACTGGTTCTAGAATCAGTGGAGTCCGCTCAGAAAGGAAGGGCTGGAGTGGCCGGTGTGGAACATCCCTGATGTCTCTTGCTCCAGGTGACGGAGGGTCCAGTGTGGGTGGGCTCTTTCCCTGACTCCTCCACCCCCACCCCCGTGTTCATTGGGTCTATAAGTGGACTTCACCTGAGCATTGCCAAGTGGAAATTCCTCCTGAAAGATACTGAAAAATTTTCATATTTTGGTGTTGTCATGACTTTCTCTTTTACAGCTTTTTATTATGGGATGTTCAAATATATACATGAATAGGGAGAACAGGACAATGAACCCCAGGTGTCTATTGCCCAGTTTCAGTAACATTTAATTTCTGACTTTCTTGTTTCCCATGTTCCTCCAACTTTGTTGTTGTTATTATTTGAATATTTAAAGCAAATTTTCTGCATTATATTATTCCTCTGTAAGTTACCTTGGATAATATGAAACTGCCAATATTTGACAACATTTTTACCTATAAAACGGCTATTTCAGATTGTTTGATCTAATATTTTCCTGTTTTCCTAACAGAAGTACTATGAACCTATTAATATATTTTTCTAAACCCCACAGCAGATCTATCTCCAAATGTCAAAGTGCTTCCCATATCGGTGACCCTTTTCCTGGGAGCCTGTCTTCCTCATAGTCTTGGTTTAAGCCTGTTCCACACCAGGAGTGGGTTCCTATCTCCTCAGTCATGTTTTCATCTTTCTTGATTTAATCCCTTGTTTTATTGAAACACAATTCTCTATAAACTTCCCAAGGAAAAGTGCATGAGAGAACGAAAAAATTGTCTTACTGCCTACCTTTATTTGCTCTCATACTTGATTGTTTGTTATAAAAATCTATGCCAAAAATAATCTCCCATTCAGAATTTTAAAGGCATAGCTCCATAACTTCTTGTGTTGCTGTTGAGAGATTTGATATCATTTCCACATAAAGGAGTGGGAGTTACGCCTGTTTATTCCTTTCAGAAAGTTTTTAAGATGTTCATTTTATCCCTATTTCTGCATTTCCACAAGCCTCTGTCCATGTTTTAATTTCACTTTAGCCAAACCGGTTTGGCTCAGTGGATAGAGCGTCGGCCTGCGGACTCAAGGGTCCCAGGTTCGATTCCGGTCAAGGGCATGTACCTTGGTTGCAGGCACATCCCCAGTAGGGGCGTGCAGGAGGCAGCTGATCGATCTCTCTCATCGATGTTTCTAACTCTCTGTCCCTCTTCCTTCTTCTCTGTAAAAAATCAATAAAATATATTTAAAAAAAAGAAAACTTAATATTAAAAAAAAAATAAATGCTGGGCTCTGGGAAGAAGAGAGTTGTCTTTTTTTTTTTTTTTTTTTTTGACAATTTTCTTTCCCTCTCTCTTCTTGGGTCTCCTCTTTTGAAACTTCTATATGGACCTGATCCTCTGATTTTCAACTTTTCTCACTAGTTTTCAAACTATTATCTGGGAAATGGCCTCAACTTTGTCTTCCATTCTCCCCTATTAATTTTTTCTTTCTATTGCTATATTTTAATTTTTCTACTTTATAGCATCTTGTTTTTTCATATCTCTGAGGATATTGTGTGTTTTTCTTTTTGAAGTTTTCTTCTGCTTTTTGCATTGTTTCTGTTTCCTCTAACTTCCTTTTCTTTTACCTCTCCTTGCCTTTTCTTTGTTTTCCGTTTTGCTCCTCTCTTTCCTACTGCAGACTTGCCTTACAGTCATATTTTCAGCAACTTGCTCATAAATATGAACAGACAGCCAAGAATAAACATACTTTTAAGGAAATTTTCCAACATGTAATTGTAGACTTGTTGGCTCGAGGAATAGTGGTGACTGATGGAGAGTTGGCCTTCTTGCTGGGGAACCTCCAAATGTTAAATCAATAGGTCTTCTTGTCTGCAGTCCCTTGTGCCTTCAAACCCCGAGTCTTCTGTGGGTTCCAATTGTTTTCTTGCTTCTGCAGCCACTTTGGCTACAATGTCCTTTGTTTTTCTATGTTGTTGATTCCTCCTCCATCTGTTTTCCTTCTGATTTGTTGAAATATCTTTTTCAGGTTATAGTTTTGTATCAACTAGGAATATTTTCAGCTGCAAGTTAATAGAAAACCAGACTTAAAATGAATAAAACAGTTAAGGGTTCTTATTTCTCAGTAACAAGAAGTCTGGGGGTAGGTGGTTACTGGCCTTCGGCTCAGTAGCTCAGTGATATGAGGACCAACCTCCGTGGTTCCCTTGGCCTTTCCCTCCTGGTCAGAAATGGAAAAGTGCAGCAGCACATAACATCCACAGTCAAGGCAGGAGAAGGCAGGAAGGGGTAAGGATTGTGCTGCTTTCCCAGAACTTGGTTGTCATCAGTGTGTGGACAGTGTTTGAAGCCATGTACATGGTTGGGTTTTTGCAGGGAGAGCTCATGTGATAACAGGCAAGCAGGAACCAGATACCAGAAAATAATGTAAATCAAACATTTTATCATGTTTTAACAAACATGATAAAATGCCATTACAATGAAAAATATTTAAAGAATGAATCTATTCCTCTAGCATCTACTATGTGCCGTACAGTGATTAAGGTACTGAATTATAAAAAAAAATTAAACCACAGTAAGAAAAGTTAGGGAAATTAGTTGTAAGGTCAGACTAAAGGTGCTGCATTTGTAAGCTATATGAATGTTGCCTTATTTTCTGCTAGTTACTAGAAAGAAACCTTTAAAAAAAATTTTATTATTTTTTGGAATGCTATGACAATAAGCCACAGAAATCAAAGTTAAATTGCCTTTAAAAATACAGGTGTGATTTCTTCCCAAGTTATTGAAATGTGGAATTCTACAGGGATCAACATTTAGAGGCGGCCTGGCTGTGATTGTAACGGTCCTGCTTTATTTTTGCTAAGGAGCCAGCAGCATCCAAGAACACACTGCAGGGTGTGTGTGTGTGCATGTGTGTGTGTGTGTGTGTGTGTGTGTTCTTCCCTGTTTGTGTTTTATTTTCTCAGAAACAATGGTGGCTTTCTTTAGCAATTTGCATTATATGTTTTGGATTGTAGAGGTAGGTTCTGCCAACATTTTTGATGCATAGAAACCATTTTGAATTTATTGTTTTATTAAACCTATTTTTTCCCAAAATTAAATAAAAATATTTTCTGATTTTTGGCAATCATTTTAAATTAATGTGTAGAGTTATGACACTGAGCATAAACCTTTGACTAAATCTACACAAAATATATTTTTCTTAAAGACTAAATAGTAATTTTGCACACAAAAAACAACCCACAACAAAACAACAACAACCAAAAAATTCTCCCCACAAAACTGAAAACATTTGAATTTGGAGACAGTGAGCCAAATTCTAAAAGTCAAATTACATCTTGGTTGCTACATACTTTTCAAACTATATGTCATGCATCTGTTCTCTGCACTTCAAAGCATCATTCACAGACTGGGGTATGTATAAAAGAGGATGATCAAATACGTCATAATACAAGGAATGCTCGGCGGCACTGTGGATATTTAGGCTGGAAAAAAGAATACTTGAGGGAATAACGATAGTTTACTTCTAAAGGGTAGATGTTCCCTGTTGTTCCAGAGGTGATCATTTTCGTTGTGGCTATGAGTGAATTCACTTATTTCATCTGATAAAGAATGTTCTTGTAAAGGCACCTCATGTATCTAATGGTGGAATTTTATCAATAACGAGGAGTCTGTGTCAGGGGTTGGCAAACTACAACCTTGAGCCAGACCTGGCCCATTACCAGTTTTGTAAATGAGGGTTTACACAGCCACATCCACTCATTCGTATTTTGTCTGCTGTTGCTTTTGTGTTACCCCCAGGAGTTGGGTACTTGCAACCCAGACCTGATGGCCACAAAGCCTAAAATGTTTATTATCTGTTCCTTTACAGAAAAAGTTTGCTGACCCCTAGTGTAGATTTCAGACAAGTCAAGGGTTTACAGAAGCTCTAACTCATTGGATGATGGTAAATTAGCATAGGTGACTTCTAAGGTTCTGTCCAACTAAGATTCTATGGTTCTATACAGAGTCAACAATATACATGTAGTTAAGATGTGTTCACAGCTTAAGAGTTAGAAGTAGAATAGAGTCACCAATATAATTGTATTTATCTCTCCCACAGATACTTAGCATTTGTGTGAAATGTAAAATTTTAACAGCATTCTGCTTTAACTATGAAATGCCATTGTTTATCTTTTTAAAAAAATTATCTTTATTGTTGAAAGTATTACAGATGTCTCTTTTTTTACCCCATGGACTCCCTCCCTCCACTCCCTCCCTCTCCCCAGCTGTTTCACCATTTCCAGCTGTTAAACTAGTGGATTGGAATGAAGCAATGGATTTTGTGAACAATTCAGTAGTGTCAGATTCAAAGTTATTTAATATTTTTTAAAAATAACTTCCCTCTGGTAGACCATTAGTGGCATTACTTTCTATGTAACCAGAGTTGTTAGTTTTTTATGACTTTTCACCTGAGAATCCCAAAGCACTTTACTAATATTTTATACCTTATTCATAAAGTCCTTCTTACACAAACAGATGTGGTTAGTAAGAAAGTACCCATTGGATGTTCTGTTTGTGCCTGTGTTTTCCATTGGATGTTCTACTGAAATATAGAAGACTTGGACATTTTTCAGGAGAACAAAAATTCATTGAGGAGCTATAACTTTGGGAAATAATTTTAGTGTAACCTAATTATATAAATTACTGGGAAACTAGAAACATGAAAAATACCTATAGTAGAGTTGGAGTTCTAACATCAGGTTTTAGACTTCAAATACTAAGTTATTTATTTTCCTTTGGAATATATTTTTATTAAAATTACTTAAATGCATGGTTTTTGCTTTAAAGTTTATATTTAAATATGTGAATGTAGTAAGAATAATATTTAATAAAATAAATGCATAATGCAGTAATTACTTTTTAAAAAATTAATAGAATTTATTTTTTAGAGCAGTTTTAGGTTTACAGAAAAATTGAAAGTACGGAGAGTTCCCATATAATCCCTCACACTTGCCCTCTCCTCCCCCACTGTTTCCTCTGCTACAACATCTTGCATTGATGTGATACATTTATTACAACTAATGAGCCAATATTGATATACCATTATTAATTAAAGACCATAGGTTACATTAGGGCTCACTTTTTGTGTTGTATATTCTGTGGGTTTTGACAAATATATAATGAGTTGTAGCCACCATTATAGTATCATACAGACTAGTTCCACTCCTAAAAATCCCCTGTGCTCTGCCTATTCATCCTTCCCTCCCTCCCCTCCAACTTCCTCTCTGTAAAAAATCAATAAAAATATATTTTTAAAAAAATTTAAAAAAAAGAAACTTAATTTTCCAAAAGCTTGAAACCTATTTCAGTCTACTCACTACAAAATAAATGTGATAATTCTTTTTTAATTTGCAAAAGGTTTACATGGTTGTTCCACAAAATTCAAATGCTGTAGCGTTATATGGAATAAAATATGTAAGCCCTGCCGGTCCTCATAACACCATAGTCCTACACATTTTTCCTATGTATGTAAAAACGCATGCGCATCTGTGTGTGTGTGTGTTGTTCCCACGGGCGTGTGCACATGCAAGGGTGCTCCCCCATGCCTTAGGGAGCAGGGCAGGCCTCTTTTTCTGGCCTCTTCTGCTGCTCTCCCTCTCAAGTGTTCAGTTCCTCCTCCCTCTGGACAGGAGCTCCACCCTCTTCCTGGAATGGATGCCTCTTTTTGTCTCCACACTTTGCAATTGTTCCCCTCTCACCCTGTTAAGTCCTCTCACCACATGCTCTGCTGCTTCACCTCAGCACAGCTGTTATGAGGAATTACTTAATATCCCCCACCTCTACCCCAAGAGAATGTCTTCAGCTGCAAGTAACAGAAAACCTGATGAGCAAGTGCCTCAGGCAGAGGGGCTTTGTTCTCCTTGGATATAAAGGCAGTGGAGGTCAGTGGAGGTTGCCTTCAGCCAGCTGGTTCCCAGTGTCAGGATCCGCTTGTCCCTTCCCTCATGGTTGTTGAATGACTGCTCCTGCTTCCAGCATCACACCCGCACTCAAGGCTGGATGAAGGGATGGCTATGGGCCTGTTCTCTTTTATCTGGAAAGCAAACATTCCAGAAGCCTGCAGCACACTTCCATAGGTGTGCTGCTTCCTGGCCAGCTCCTACTACAGTGAGCGTTTCCAGCCACCCGTGAGGAAGGTGAGTGTTGTGTTCCTTTATCAGATGGGCAGGTGCAGCTGCAAGAGGAGACAGGCTCAGGAGCAAACAAGTTTATTATACTCACAGTCGCAGAGACAAGGCACGGCATGCCAGGCAGCGTCACGGGGAAACTCCTGGGTGGCCAGAAGGGAGTGAGGGGCGAGGTGCAGGCCGCAGCCTTTGTTGGGGTTTCTGGGGAAAAGGCAGGGCAGGGCTGGGCAGGGTAAGTGGTTTGGGATGGGCTAGTTTGAGTAGTTTCTGAGGGTTTTGGCCCACAGGGGTGGTCCCTAGTTGCCTGGTCCTTGGCCCTGGGATGTTAAGAGAGAGGAATATTGCCTTCTGGGATGCACAGGCCTGATGGAGGAGGTTGGGCTCTGAATTCACTGGTTTGCACTTGGGTTGCGGGAAACGAGTTAAGTCGGCTCGTGTGAATTGCGCGTACTCCGCGGGAGCCGTCTTAAACTCGGTTCATATAGATTTGCGGTGGAGTGCGGGAAACGTGTAAACTCGGGCCGATTGTAACTGCGTATTACCAAATATTTCATTTCAATCGAACCCATACTTCAAAAGATATAGGCATTTTAACGCGCCATCTTATATTTTGGCGGGAAATTCACCCGACACCGAAGTGTTAAAGTCATGCTCAGGGCTGAGCTCTTTGCTATCTTCAGGAATTTACTATCCCCCAAGAAGGGCAGTCTTTCCCAGCCATAAAGGTTTTTTTTTTTTGTTTTTTTTTTAAGATATCAAAACATAATATACAGAAAATAAAATTTATATTCTATACAGTGAGGGAGAGGGGAGTAATTAAGACTGGTGTTGGGTTCACCACTCATTGTCTACCATACCTCTCAAGACTCCTGAAGGGGAGGGATTGTCTGTTCTTCCTCGAATTCCCAATGCCTCGCAGAGTGCTGGCACACAGAGTGAATGGTGATGTGCATGTTCGAAAGAGAAGGCAGAGCAAGGACATTCGGGAGAAGGGAAAGTCAGGGGCAAGGGAACAAGTGACTGGGGCCTAGACAGATGACAGGGACTGTTAGAAATTGAGGCTGAAGAGGTAAACTGTGAAAAGCCTTGCACATCATGTTAGTTTGTTCTTTCTGTCAGCTTTGGGGAGGCATTGAAGAGTTTCAGGAGTTTCAGGCCAAGGAGTGACACAGGATGTGGGGGTTAATGTTAACTGTGTTGGTAGTGTGGGCTAGGAACTGGAGGAACCAGGGAGACTAATTAACAATATTATACTCTGGTTTGATAAAGTAGAGTGAGGATAATTTGGGGGATTTGGAAATGTAATTTTGAAGTCATCCTCTAGAACAGTTATTCTCAAAGTATGACCCTGGACCAGTAGCATCTGCATGATGGCAATTCGTTAAAAATGCAAATTCTTAGGACCCACTCCAGACCTTTAGCAAGCCCTGCAGGTGACTCTGAGGTACCTGAAGCTGGAGAGTCACAAACTAGAGCAGTAGACACTTGGGTGAAGAGAGTCTGCAGGTCACCTGATCTGATGCAACCAATCTGCCTGTTAGTATCACCTGGGGCGCTTTTTCATGCTGAGCCCCACAGCAGAACAACTAAAATCAAAACCTCGGCGTGGGATCCAGGCATCAGTTTATTTCCATTGCTCCCAGGTGATGCCAATATGCAGCCAGGCCTGAAAAGCACCGATCTTGTCTAACCCCCATGGACGACAAAGCTCAGGGCTGGAAGATGAGTTGCTCAGGGTCACACAGCAAGTTCAGGTAAGAATCAACCTTTTAAGTTGTTCTCTCCAGGACACTTTAAATACTGTCCCAACTTTTTGACAATTTGCCTTAAGATAATGGCTTCTAAATCATTCACAGCAACGATTATAACTGCCAAAATTTTAGAAGAGAAATAGGTTGCAGACAGGATTATAAAAAATTCAGTTCTCCTTTAGTTAACAGCATTTCATACTTCAGGAAGCTATCCTTTTTATAAAGATTATGTTAAAAAATTATATTTTAATATTACAGGTAAGATATGGATAAATAGTGCTTTGTTATGTGCATGTAAGTAAATAATCCTTTCTCAAACTCTAGGTGGAGCTCTTTGGTTTATATTGTTTTACGTATCATTTTGAGAGTCTTTGTTTTAGAAAGGAGCTATTTTGGATTTTAAAAAATTAAACATTTATAATAAGTATTCTGAACATTTCTCAGCTCTCGTTTTTTTTTTCTGATTATAGAGTCATTTGGATACAAACTCATATTTGCTTTATTACTTGACCAAAAAAATCCAAATCCAGGCCTGTGGGAGTCATTTTTGAATCTGTCTTAAATCTGTAATGTTATCTCACAGTGTTTAATGAATGGGATATGTTTCCCATGGTTTTTGTTTCTTATAAGTCTCAACGTTGAAATAGGATTTCTGCAAGATGGGTTTCCTTTTCTGAATAATGTCGGTAGAGAGAGACCCTGCGGATGACACAGTTGTTGCTATAGTAATTTCTTCAACTATTTTTACCCCATTGTGTACAAAGGAGTGTTAACAGCTCCTTTCCTGTAACATCAGTGAAACATCTGCTCTTTCCTCCTTTCTAGCTCAGTATTTCCCCTTTTACTGGGAGTGCACTTGAATCGACATTCCCAGGATATGCAGCATGTTATTTTTAGATAGTGTGAGCCAGTGGTTGTGGTTCCTGCACCAGCAGCAACACCATCACCTGAGAGTGTTAGACGTAGATTCTCAGGGCCTCCCCAGACCTACGGAACCGGAAACCCTGGGGGTATGGTCCGGCAATCTGTGTTGAACCACTGGCATATGCAATTTTGAAAGGATGCAAGTCCTATACTCACTGGTGCCTACATAAAATACTCATTCTGTGCAATCAGCTATGCCCATTTTAGGGTTGTCCAGTGCTTTTTAAATGACCTAGGGATTTAGTTCAAAGAAAGAATTCTCATTCAATAAGTTTGAGGTGCCTGATACTCTATTTTGTTGTTGTTAATCCTCACCCGAGCATATTTTTTCCATTGCTTTTTAGAGAGAGATGTGAGAGAGACACACTGATTGGTTGCCTTCCGCACATGCCCTGACCATGGCCAGGGAATCAAACCTGCAACCCAGGTGCATGCCCTTGACCAGGAATCGAACCCAAGACCCTCTGGTGCCTGGGCCGACGCTCTAACCACTGAGCAACGTCAGCCAGGACTGTATTTTTAATAAGTTCCTACATAATGTGGGTTTTGCTTGTCATGGATCGCACTTTGAGTAGGGATGATATTGGCCAGCCATATATGGCCCAACGTGAAGCTATAAAAGTGAACCTTGGGTGTACATGAGAACAGGGGAATAGTTCAGACCACATAGAGCTTAGACTTTCTGCATTTTCCCATAACAAACATAAAATCAAGATTCTATAGCAATTTGGCTGTTGAACCCCACCTTCCATACCACCTTCCTCTCCCAGTTCCCAGCTTCACATTTATCATCCTGGTGCCTATGGTAACGCCCATCTGACAAGGCTGAGAGACATAGCTCACAGGGGAGGGCAGCGACCTCTCTTAACAAGGGATTCTATTTTGGTTTTGCTTTGTTCCTTTTAAGGCTTTCAACAATTGCACTTGGTCTACCATCACAAGTAGACCCTTCCTCATTACTACATCTATTGACCTGTGACCTTTTGTTCCAGCTCCTGCTGAACATAAACACACATCTAATGTATCTCCACTCATTTCTTTAACACTCCTAATGTATCTGTACTCATTTCTTGTTCTGTGTAGTTTTTGTCAAATATTTTTGGATTTTGATTCAGTTATGTAGCGTATTCATTATTCCTCTCAGCTCGCCAACTGAGAAATGTGATAAACATCCTTTCTATATCATTGTTCAAATAATTGATAACAATATTCCACAGTATAGGGTTCTCAGCATGCTTTAGAAACTTCTCTTTCACATATATAGACATATTGGCAAAGATATAATGATGTAATTCTCTAGGGCATTATACAGTATTTTTCAAAAGTGAGGAAATAGCATAATGAACACCTACATCTAGTTTTCAGAGTTGTAATTTTTAAGATATTTCTGTCACACGTATAAAAACGAATGAAGATATTTGAGGTATTGTTGTGGGGCATTGGAATATGGCCTGGCTTTCACAAACATTAAGGAATTAGTGGTAAATCTGTTAGGTGTGACAGTAGTATCATGGTTATGTAGAAAAATGTCACTTTTCACAGGTCTGTACTGAAGTTTTGGGATAAAATGTCATGATTTTTGTTCATAATTTTATTCACAGTCCTTCAGATCGTCATGGGAATCCAATAGAAAGAGAGTTACTGAATAGGAGAAACCTAAAGAGAGTCAGAATAATGGCTAAATGGCCTTTTGTCAGCCTATACTGATGCAATGGTTTTGAACCTGGGATATTTTCACAAATTTTAAATAAGTCAACTTTAAAAAATTACCACATAATGTGCAAAAAAAGAAAGGTGAGGCTCAGAGCCTCACTCCATCCCATTTCTTTATCCTTAATATTACTATCGTTTATAATAAAAATGGTTTCTATATTTTGATGTAGACTTCTGAAAACTGTTTTGTCAAACTCTCCACTCTGACCATTACTCCATAAAATATGCCTTACCCAGAACCACTGAGCCAAAGCTGCCTTATCCGAATGTCTAATCAAGTAAGAAAGCTACATGGTGGTGAACGAGGGACCATAAAAGATAATTGGATATTACCAAGGGTAGCATTATTAATATAATTTCAGAAACATTACTAGGATAATATTTAGACAAGTAGTAGGATCAAGTAATTTATATATTTGCCAAGTTATTTTAAAATATATATGGATGTGCCGAAACCGGTTTGGCTCAGTGGATAGAGCGTCGGCCTGCGGACTGAAGGGTCCCGGGTTCGATTCCAGTCAAGGGCATGTACCTGGGTTGCAGGCACATCCCCAGTGGGGAGTGTGCAGGAGGCAGCTGATCGATGTTTCTCTCTCATCGATGTTTCTGACTCTCTGTCTCTCTCCCTTCCTCTCTGTAAAAGAATCGATAAAATATATTAAAAAAATATATATATATGGATGGCAATCACTGACTTGAAGAAACTTAATGAATTTAATAAAGAGGAAGAGCTGTGAAAATGAATATAAAGTATCTTGGGGAAAAATGTAAAAGGGATAAGACTAGTCTGGCTGCGTCTATAACTATTAGGAATAAAACTTTTAAGTATTGCCATTTTCTGGGTGGCTGAGGATGACAAAGGCAAAATCTGTATTGCATGCATTCACTTAAATAGCATAGAGAATGGGCAATGAAGTGAAACACTGGGAAGATGAGCCAGCGCTTCACTTTTGGCACCAGTTTCCATTCCTATATGCTTGTTGGGATTTTTAAAACTTGGGTTTCCTGCCCCGAGTCAATTAGAATTTTTTTTTTTTATTACCTGAACCATTTTTGATGGTTCTACACCCCTCCCTTACTTTTTTTTTCTTTCCTCCCTAAGTTAGAAGCCATTTAGCAGAGGCGAACCTTTTTTTTAATGACTCCAGCCTGTAATTTCAGTAGTAAATCTGCCAGGGCCAGTTGACATGTATAGTGCCATTGGTGCCAAACCAAATGGCCACTGTGTTCTCTACTGTGTTCGGTCTGCCCGTTTTGTTTCCTGTTTTTTTTATTTTCAGGGCATGCTCATGAAAGCCTTTCCCTCTCCCCACTCACTTCAGTTTGTAATCTGTGTGGCCAGATTATTATGACCACCTGATGTTTGTAGGCCAATTAGCTGTAATTTCCCGCTGAAGTTGCTAGAGGGCCAGATCATTATAAATGTCTGAATAGCACAACATACCTAAGTATCGTTGCTGATCAAGTTCATCCTATCATGCTGATGGCGTATCCCAATGGAGATGGCTTCTTCCAACAAGACAATGCGCCATGCCACGGTGCTCATATTGTGCAGGAGTGCTTTCAAGAACATGAGGGAGACTTTACCTTGCTTAGGTGGCCCCCACAAACACCAGATCTCAATCCAATTGAGCATTTGTGGGACAAAGTTAAAAGAGCCATCAGGCAGCTGGTTCCACAACCATCAAATCTCACAGAACTGGACAGTGCTATTCATCAGGCATGGTGTCAGATTCCTCGCATCACCTTTCAACATCTCGTGGAGTCAATGCCAAGAAGAATCGCTGCAGTATTGAAGGCAAAAGGTGGCCCAACGAAGTACTGATGGGGTGGTCATAATAATCTGGCCACTCAGTGTATATACACATATAATCACCTTTCTTTGGCCCCCGTATTAGATTTCTTGATAAATAATCTTCAACCTGTAGGAATTTAAGACTAGTTATGATCTATCAGCTATATCTATATTCATGTTATTCTAGACATTTTTGACAAATAGCACACAGGAAAGGCCCACAAACATTATTAGTTTTTTCCTAAAGAAAAATACTGCCTCTGCTTTTATAATTTAATTTTGTTTTTTAATAAAATAATACCTGCATGTGTTTTAAAAAGTCAAATAGTACTAAAAGTATAAAAGAAAAAGATCCAGCAGCCACCCCCTCCAACCCATCCCCTCCCTCAACAACTATTTTAGATTTGGGCATTTCTCCCAATTTCAAAATAATATACTTAGAGTGGTATCTCTGAAAATCATTATTTTAGATATTATCTGTTGGCTTTGTGTTCTGATAGATGGATCTGTTGACTTTATACTAGGACAGATGAGCTCTGTCCTAAGACGTATCTCTTGTACCACTTAGACTCTGTATAACCTCTCTGTACACAACATAACTCTCTTACTGATTATGCCACACTTTCCTTCCCTCACTTCCCCAGCACAGGTACATCTGACTTTCGGTTAAATGAATCAACAGTTGGTTTTCGTATTCTTAGAACTCTGTGCTCACTGCTAGACAAGGTAGTATGTTCCCCAAGATCATGGCTCTCATGAGGCTGACCTAGCAGGTGCTGATGACTTGCCTCTGCTCCTCATATTTTTTTAAAGTCTAGAAGGGGGTGCAGCTGCTCATCGTCCTCCTACGAAACCCCAAGAAGGAAACGGGCTCTAGTTGTTCATTTCTTTTAGAATTTGGTGATACTTAATGAGACTGCCTTGTCATTTCTAGGCAATAAGAAAACTTTTACCTCCAAGCCCTGTTATTAAAACACTTTATTAAAATACTTTTTATGACAGCATAGACCTCTCCTAGATGGTTGGAGGCATGCTCATATCTCTGGCTTGACTGTGAAGAGTCTTGAGGGCAGGGATTGTGAATATGGCTTTAGAAAGAAGAGGGATTTGAGAAGGAAAGGTTAAGGTGGGCTAGGCACAGGGAAGGAGGGCATGCTTTATAAACTTGGTCTCTGGTCCTTTTTAATTTGAAGCCCTGGAACTCCTGGAATGGAATAGCTATGCAGTCAGAGGTGGGAGGAGGGTTCTCATTCATGGTTAACCATTTACTGCTCCTCTTTTTATAGCTTATCGGTTGGCAATTGGAGGGTGTGAGGTTGAACATGTGGCTTTTGAGGCTCGAGGGTTATGTCATATTCCCACAGTTTCCTGGTGGCCTTCTTCATGTCTGCTCTCTCCAGCCTCAAATATGGATCCTTTCATCTTGTAAAACTACCTAGGAGAGCTTTAAAACTAAAGAAATATATGAGCTCAGTTTTCAGTGACAGATTTCCCCCAGTGCTGAAGGTATGGCGTGGATAAGAGAATGTGATAGAAGAATGAGTTAACTCTTGTCTCTCTACTAAGAGTTTTAATTACTGATGACTGAATTTATATCTTTTATAGTAAGTACATTTAACTGTCTTTGGTAGCGTTTGTGGTTGCATAAGAGTTACAGTATGTTGTTGGTTACTAAATATATTTTTAACCTGTTTGAGAGTAACCCTGGCACTTTTTGTTCATGAAAGTCGATTTTCACTAGCAGAAGGATTACTAACAAAATTAACTGGGGAACTTAATTTTATTTCATGTAAGAGCTTTTTTTCACTCCTTAAATTAGTAATTGTAAAAATTTTGAACTGGAAAATTTAATAATCAAGTAAGTAGATCTAAGCTTCTTTGGAAATTGTACTTGTCAGTCCTATTTTTGGTTTCTTAGGAAACAAGTTTTAAAAAGCTCTTTAGATTTGAATACATTTCTAATTACATTTCTTTCTCCTCTTTTGAGAAGCTTGTTTTTCTTTAAAAAGGTGCTGAGTTCTTTGCTTGTACTGATAGGAATATTGGTTTTAAAAAATTGTATCCCCTCCAACCACAGTCATATCCTATATAATAAAAGACTAATTAGCAATTGTCCTCTCAACCGGTAGTTTGACCGGGAGTTTGACCAGGGGGCGGGGCCGGCTGACCAACCTCCCGTGGCCTCTCCCCCCAGCCGCCCGATCAGGCGGGCTCCTGGACCCCACTTGTGCATGAATTCATGCAATGGGCCTCTAGTATGTATATATTACAGGGTGGGCAAAAGAAGGTTTACAGTTGTTCAAATGGAAAAATATATAATACAGGAATAAATAATGATACAAAAATAAACTTTCATGCACTCACAACTGTAAACTACTTTTGCCTACCGCTGTATATAAATCCTGCAAAGGACAACACAAAAGTCACATGCTTAAGCAAAGCTTTTGAAACCGAAGTTGTTTAGTGTGGTCACATGGTTTATTTGCGAGTACATTTGTAACAACTGAACTTATGGCCTGGGTTGAGTTTCCTTCATCTCTGCAAATCATCGGCCACACCGACTGTTTCACAACTGTGTGTGCAACCCCCAACGGTGGATGTGTGTGGAGATAAAGTTAGCTTCCACACCTGGAATACAAGCAGGATGAGAGGAGGGGGCGGTGGTGGGGAAATTGACTTGCAGTCATCTCTCAGCTCCTGTGTCTACAGTTTGGGGACCTTGCGCATTGCAAGGTTTATGTGACTGATTTCCACTCAGCTACACACATCTTTCCTCACATACTTTAGAGATAAAAGGTGGGAGGAAAGGGGCATTTTTCAGACTAGTCTTGTGGGGTTGCAAACCAAGGGAAAAGGTACAATCCCTTTAATACAGTTCCTCATGTTGTGGTGACCCCCAACCATAAAATATCCCTCCTGATATTGTCTTTTACAATAATCTTTTCAGCTGCTGTCAAGTTCCAGGGAGATTTTTATTGGCTCTGACAATCTGTAGAGGCACAGGGAGTATGTATACTCTCTGTCACTCTCCTCCATTGCCGTGCACCTGCCCCATTGGCCATCTTCTTCTCCCCGAGTACTCAAGGTTGGGGAGTCACTATCTTCACATGGCTGTCTCCTTGTCATTCAGTTATCCACTCATATATCACTTCCTCAGTGGGGACTTTGGTGCTCACGCCAAAGTAGGTCTAGTGTCATTCCCTGTCATATCACCTTATCTTTAACCATAGCACTTGTTGCCATTAGATATTTGTATATTTATTTGTTTACTCTTTATATCCCTCCAAAATATATGCTCCATAAAAATTGGGCCTATCTCCTGACTTGCTGATGGGATTTAGTTCTTTATTTATTTATTTTTTTAATGTGAAAAACCAGATGGTAAATATTTTAGGCTCCTTTGTCCAAATAGTCTCTGTCAAAACTACTCAACTCTGCCACCTTAGCACAAATACAACCATAGACAATATGTAAACAAATGAATGAAGTTGGGTCCCAATAAAGCTTTATTTATGGACACTGAAATCTGAATGTCACATAATTAAAAAAAATTTTTTTTTTAAGGAAAGTGGTTTATTAACCCAAAGCACAGCAAGGTAAAGATTATATGATACAAAAGACACTCAGGGACAGGGTAATAGGAGATTATTTTTCTCAGGGCCACACAGCAGCTTCTATCAAATAATGCGGCTCTGCCCGGCCAGTGTGGTTCAGTAGTTGAGCGCGTCAACCCAGGAACCAAGGAGTCCCAGGTTCCATTCCAGGTCAGGGCACGTGCCCGGCTTGCAGGCTCGATCCCCAGTAGGGTACATGCAGGAGACGGCCAATCCATGTTTCTCTCTCATCGATGTTTCTCTATCCCTCTCCCTGTGGAATGTCAGGGCCATTCCTAACTTCCCTTTTTCCGGAGCCCTCAGGACCTGAATGTCACATAATGTTTATGTGTTATCAATATTATTTTCTTTCCTGACCATTGTAATATATAAAAACCATTCTTAGCTTGTGAGCTTCATAAAAACAGCAAGTTTGGCCAGCAGGCTATAGTTTACTGACCCCTGATGAAGAACATTGACTGGCTGGCCCTTACTGCAAGTTTATTATTGTGAATAATAATGCAGTGGAGTGACAGGGAGGAATTTTTACATGAAGAACATATATTTACTCCTAAACATAGAATGGGAAAGTATTTTTATAAATCAATTCTGAATATATAGGTTATTCTGGAAGGATAAGATCTTCTTTTGATATCTCTGTGTTTGGCCTGGGAGTATACAAATTACCAGACAGCAACAACTCTTAATTTCCTTTTTTTTTTTTTAACTGCAAATTTGCTTATTATTAAACTTATACATATTGGGATACAGACGACCAGTTGTCTCCTAATATCCAACTGTTCCTTTCCTTCTTTAGTAATAGAAGCTCTGAATTTAAACTGTACATATGGCCCCGTTTCATAAGACAATATTTGTCAGCCTTCTTAAAGTCAAGGTGACCATAGAAATAAATTGGCCTAGCCCTAACTGGTTTGGCTCAGTGGATAGAGAATTGGCCTGTGTGGACTGAAGCATCCTGGGTTTGATTCTGTTCAAGGGCCTGTACCTCAGTTGCAGGCTCAATCCCTGGCACTATTGGGGTACTTGAGGGAGGCAGCCAATTGATGTGTCTCTCTCACATCGATATTTCTGTCTCTCCTTCCCCCTTCCACTTTCTCTAAAAATCAATGGAAAAATGTCCTCGGGTGAGGATTACCAAAAAAAGAAAGACAGAAATTGGCCAATGGGGTGTATGAAAATAGTGTGTGCAGTATCTGGGTTATGCTGGATTGTGCCCTTACAGGGAAAGGGCATGCCCTCTACTCCCTTCTTTCCTCCTCCCTGCTGGAGCGTGAATGTGAAAACGGGAGCTGGAGCAGCTCTCTTGGAACATGAGATGGATGCCGTATGTTTAGGGTGTGGCAGAGCAATCAAATAGAAGAACCAGGTGCCCTGGATGGTTGTCAAGTGGTCATTAGCTGTGGACAGCTTGTCCAGATGTTTGCAGGACAGAGAAAAAACACCAACTCATTTACTAGGTGTACCGGTTAATAATTGCGGATTTTGTAATCAAAGAAAACATGATAATTTCAAGAGAAACATCAAAAGTGCTTTATTCAAAGTAATGTCCATCGCTAGCTACACATTTCCCCATCTTTCAGGTAATTTGTGGATACTGTCCCAATAGAACTTTTCTTGTTTTGAGGCAAACCATTCAGAGACCCAATTTGCCAACCCTTCGTACATTTTGAAGTGCTGCTCAGAAAGTGCATGTGCCATCGATCAGAACAAGTAGTAATCTGAAGGAGCAAGGTCTGGTGAATACAGCAGGTGGGTTAATATTTCCCAGGCAAGATCTTTTAACGTGTCTTTAACGGGTTTTAAAGTGTGTGATGGTGCGTCATCATGAAGCAAAATTACTTTGCCATGTCTTCTGGAACATTCTGATCATTTCACGATCAAAGTGTGGTTCAAATTAATTATTTATTGTCAGTAGTGATCAGTATTAATGGTTTCACCTGGTTTTGGAAGCTCATAATACACCACACGTTCCTGATCCCACCAAACGCAGAGCATTGTCGTCTTTCCAAAGCGATTTGGCCTTGCAGTCGATGTTGATGGTTGACCTGGATCAACCCATGATTTTGTGCATTTGGCATTCTCAAAATAAATCCACTTTTCATCGCCAGTCACAACTTGGTGCAAAAAAGACTTTCTTTCGTGCCGTTGAAACAGCATTTTACTGATGACTTTCCGGTTTTCCATTTGTCTTGCGTTCAATTGATGTGGCACCCATTTTCCTTCCTTTAAAATCTTTCCCATTGCTTGTAAATGATTGGAAATTGTTTGCTGAGCAATGTTTAACCTTTCTGCGAGTTGTTTTTGAGTTTGACGTGCATCTTCATTCAATAATGCTTGTACTTGTTGGTTTTCAAACTTTTTCAGTTGACCTGGACATTCTTTGTCTTTCACATCGAAACCATCACATTTAAAGCGTTTAAGCTAGCACTCACAAGTATCTTGAGATGGAGCATGTGCACCATAAGCTTCTCAAAGTATTCAGTAGCACTTTTTTTCAAAATAAATTAATGAATTATAACTTCCTGCAAATGCTCTTTTTTTGGCATGAAATTTGACATTAAAAAAATATTTTTATTAATTTCAGAGAGGAAGGGAGAGGGATAGAGAGATAGAAACATCAGTGATGAGAGAGAATCATTGGTTGGCTGCCTCCTGCACGGCCCCTACTGGGGATTGAGCCTGCAATTCGGGCACGTGTCCTTGACCAGAATCAAACCTGGAACCCTTCAGTCCGCAGGCTGATGCTCTATCCACTGAGCCAAACTGGCTAGGGTGAAATTCGACATTTTTAAGCATAAAAATATCTATGATGTTAACACCTTCAGCAAATTTGACAAATGACGTTTTGAAGCTTGTTGTCAATACAACAAAATAGCATACATATCAAATCGCATATATATCAACATATGTGTAACTCCATCTATTGAAAAAAATCCTCATTATTAACTGGTACACCTAGTAATCCACTATTTAAGTCTTTTTGTTAACAGCATCTAAACTGTTCTGTATTCTAATTAATACAATACTCATTTTAGAACATTTAGAACAACCAAAAAAAAAAAGTACCAAAAAAGGGGAGGGGAGACTTGATTATAATTCTATCTGCCAGAGTCAGCCATTGTTAACTGACATCTTAGTGGACAGGTGGCGTGCCCCCTCCAACTCTTGGGAAATGAAGCACCCCATCTCTCCTTGGTTTTCTGTAGTCCTGCCTGATCCTTGTAGTCACTCTTGCTCAATCACTCCATCTGAGTGTGCCATCTAGTTCCTGGAAGGACCATGACTCATACAAAAAATGAGCTGAAAGCATTTCCTACTTCTTAAGTATTATTCTAAACATAATTTTTATTGGCCATGTAAAATCCCATTATGTAGACTTACCAGTGTTTCTTGAACCAATTCCCTATTGTTGGAGTGTTTATCCAATCTTCATACTGATTTTTATCATGACATAGCAAAGTATTTATTATGCCATTAAAAACTCTCAAACTTTTAAAAATGATTGCTATATTATGGGTAGAACTGTTCCTTGAGTTGTTTATTCATTAGTGACAAGAAATTTGTTCTCATTTTTTCTTTAGGAAACACCTCTCTCTACTCCATGTGTCCCTACCAACTCCCAGATACAAGGGGTTGATATCAGATGCTGCTGGTCTGGTCCTGGCCCCACATTCCCTGGGTACCATGATTCCCTGGGTACCATGATTCCCTGGGTACCGTGATTCCCTGGGTACCGTGATTCCCTGGGTACCATGACTCCCTGGGTACCAATAAACTTTCTTACTTGCTTAAGCCAGTTAAAAAAATCTTAAATCATGCAATAAAAATTTTCTAGAATTAAATAGACTTATGGAACAGATATGAAAAAAACTATAAGCCTCTACTAAAATACATGTTAGAAAAGCAGAAAACATGAATAAATGGGAAGAGGGGCTATTTGGATAAAAAGGTTCAATATTAGCAAGATATCAATTCATTTCAAATTAATGCATTTAAAGCAATTATAATTGTAGTGAAAACTGTGATTATCCCAACATCTATTCCAATCCAGGTCTGTGGGTGTGCCTGATTAATCCAATTAGATCATTTTGATTCTGTCCTTCATTGTTGTGATTGATTTTTAAAAAATGAGAATTCAGGCTAATGACACACAAACAATTTTCTGGTGCCTTGTTGTCTTCTGCTAGATGTGAGCAAGGATGCAGTGGTCTGGGTTGCATCTGTCAGCCATCCTACACCTATGAGCTGAAGGGTGAACTTGACATGGGATAGTAGAGCTGAAAGATGGAAATACAGGGGTTATTAATGACATTGATGGGCAATTGATTCAAGCACCACTGACATTTGGTTTACCTTTGGACTCATAGTTATGAAAGCCACTCAATTCCTTTATTGTTAAGCCTCTTTGGCTTGGGCTTTCAGTGTTTTGCAGCACAGAGCATGCTAACTGACATGGTAATCATTATTTCTCAGGGATTTCCTTTTAAAAGAAACGAAAAAATGCTGTTAAAACTTAAAGAAGGAAAGAATTAAATTTTTAGAGTAATTTTAGCATTGTAATACTACTAACAAATATTGACCATTTAGGCCAATGAAATAGAACAGAAAGTTCAGAAACAGACTCTAATACATGCACTTACTATATGATAAGGTTGGATTATTTTAATAAACAGTGCTGAGACCATTGGTAACTATTTGGAAAAAAATACAACAACAACAAAATAACATTAGTCCTCTTCCTTGTACCAAATAAATCCTATCTAGGTTAAGAGTTAAATGTAAAAGATTAAACCAAGAACTAAAAGAATATATAGATACCAAATCTTGGAGTTGATAAAGGCCTTATAAATTGAAAGTCAAAGAAAATGTGAAGGAAATGTAAGAGAGTCTTGAAGTATTTAAAACTTTATATGCCAAAGAATACCATAATAAAAATGTATGGTCAAAAGGTAAATTGTTACATACAGAGTAATATATTCCATTAATTTGATTTTATTTGTACTGTGTTCAAAAGATTAAAACCAGAGTTTTTATAGGCATGATATATGAAACCTCAAGACTGATCATCTTTCACCCCATCAGCATTTTCTTTTGGGAACACTGTGTAATGGGTTTTAGTCGATTCTACAGGAAGTAAGACATCAATAATTGGAAATGAAAAAAATTTCACTATACACTTTTATTGAGTTAAAGCTTTTGTTCAACCCAGCTTTTTCTTCCATGAGGCATGCTATTCAAAACTTAAGTGCACTGATTGATTGATACTTTTCTTTTATCAGGAAACCATGTTATTGCAATATATTATACTATAAACATACAGTACAAATCCTATCTGTAGAGTAATAGTTACTATCAACATCAAAGACTTATTTTCTCAACATTTCACTTCATTTTTCTTTTTAAAATATTTAACCTATTTACAAATTCTAATGACATTTTTTCTTCTTTTCCTGTTGCTTTGTAATGTTACAATCAATTTTACATTCTTTATTTGTATTTTATCTCCAGAGTTTGTTTCGTTTAGTCTCCTCCCCCCAAACTTTTGCAGTTACTCTCTATGTGTATCCCCTTAAACATTGTTGTTCCTTCCATTAACTTGGTCTAGGTAGAAGCAACCTTCTCTGTCTATTCTGGTTCCTCGTTTGAACTGCTAAGTCCCTTTGATGTCTATGAAGTTCCTTTGCTATCTTGGGTCTGGGAGTGTGTTTTCCCAAGCCACTGTATAGGTGTGATGGGTGCTGAGCTAAAAAATTGTGAGGCATCATCTGGGCCTAGAGAGGGAGGGCCTTTTAGTCAAAGGCAAGATGAAGAACCAGAGGAAACTAGTTAGCATTGAAGAGATAACACCTAGAGACAAGCACATAGGCCAGCTGTGAGGAAGACATGGCTTGGTTCTTGATAGGGAAACTGGCTGTTTTTTTGTTACTGTCCTTGGTTTCTCAGAAAACCTTTGCATATCCTTGTATATATCTTCTGTCCCCACCCACTCCTACCACACACCCACCCTGTACCCCTTTCTTTGCCTAAGTTGATTGCTCTTCGCAGATCAGGCAGCAGTCACACCATTGTTGCTGTGGGATGTTTTCCTCTCCACACAAGGCTCAGGAGACAGTGAGGACCCACCTCACTGTCTCCTGTAGTGACTTGGATTTATCTTACCAGGTATCTCCTTTTAAGTAATCTCTTCCAAATAATTTTATTCCTTTACTAAATCCCTTTTCCTGAAATTCTCCTTCACTCCTCAGAGTTTAACTCTCTCCGTAGAGCAGTGGTTCTCAGCCTTGGCTACACATTAGAATCACCTGGGAATCTTTATTCAAATCCTGATTTCTGGGCCTCATCCTCTGGAAATTCTGTTTCTTTGTTACTAATGTTGTGGCCCCACCCCATAACAAAGAAACAGAATTTCCAGAGGATGAGGCCCAGAAATCAGGATTTTAAAAAGATTTCCAGGTGATTCTAATGTGCAGCCAAGGTTGAGAACCACTGCCCTAGAGACTTGAATCTGTACAGATTTACCAGTGTGTCTCACATAATTAGGTCAGGGATACTCATCTGCAGCTAATTTTGCACTTTTCATGTGATACAGACTTTGCTTTAGGCTTAAATATATACCAATAATTATGAGTAATGTACTTATCAAACACAAAACCCTTTTTAGAGTATATA
>NW_005871054.1:7823480-7936592 GCF_000147115.1 Myotis lucifugus | reverse complement strand
ATATTTGTTGTTCATAATTTGTATCTTTACCTTTTTCTTCTTCTTCCTCTTCTTACAGGATACCTTTCAGCATTTCATATAATACTGGTTTGGCGGTGATGAACTCCTTTAGTTTTTCCTTATCTGTGAAGCTCTTTATCTGACCTTCAATTCTGAATGATAGCTTTGCTGGATAAAGTAATCTTGGTTGTAGGTTCTTGGTATTCAGCACTTTGAATATTTCTTGCCATTCCCTTCTGGCCTGCAAAGTTTCTGTTGAGAAATCAGCTGACAGTCGTATGGGTATTCCCTTGTAGGTAATTGAGCCTCTTTCTCTTGCTGCTTTTAAGATTTTCTCTTTGTCTTTTGCTCTTGGCATTTTAATGATGATGTGTCTTGGTGTGGTCCTCTTTGGATTCCTTTTGTTTGGGGTTCTTTGCGCTTCTTGGACCTGTAAGTCCATTTCTTTCTCCAGGTGGGGGAAGTTTTCTGCCATTATTTCTTGAAATAGGTTTTCAATATCTTGCTGTCTCTCATCTTCTGGTACTCCAATGACTCTGATATTAGTCCTCTTAAAGCTGTCCCAGAGGCTCCTTACACTATCTTCACACTTTCGGATTCTTTTTTCATTTTGCTTTTCCAGTTGGGTGTTTTTTGTCGAATCTTTGGTTTGATTCTTGTGCTCCTCTGGTCTGCTATTGGGTATAATATTCTTTATTTCAGTCCGTGTATGCTTACTTTCTAATTTCTTTATCGTAGCATCGAGGGTCTCATTAGTTTTCGTGAGGCTCTGCTCAAGTTTATAGCAAGCCCTCAAAATTGCGATTCTTAGCTCCATATCCTCCATTTCTGTCATGTTTTTTTGTCTCCGCATCTTTTATGCTTTCTTGGTGCACCCCCTTGTGGTCTCTGTGCGCAGTCTTGTTCTAGCCAAGCCTTAATTGTTGTAGTTAACACTAGAGGGATTTGACCACCAGGCCGACTGGCTTGGAAATCAGCTGTGGGAAAACTTCAGTCCTCTGGGGAGGCGCTAGTCCAGCCCTTGCCTGAGGCGATCGGCAAATGGCTGTGCGCAGGGTTTGGGTGGGGCGGGCTCAACAGGGCGGGGGGAGGGAGCAGCTATGGCCGCTCTCAGTCCGTCCCCAGGGGCTCTGCCTCACTGTCCCAGCAATCGCTGCAAACCTCGGAGGGGCCGTAGCCAGACAGTCCTGCTTCTCCCGTTTGAGTCTGGGTCCCTAGAGACTCGCCCGGATCTGTAGCCCAGAGTCTGAGACTCGCTCCTGATTGAAAACGACAATCGCGCCCTCAGCAGCCAGCCGCCAGCCCGCTTTGCGCGCGCACCCTCACCACCGCACCGCCGTACCTTTAAATTTTCCACACTGCGCCTCCGCTGAGCGTCGGAATGCTGTTGTTTTTGCTTCTAGTTGAAGAGCCTCTCCTCAGTCAGCCTTCCCGTGGTTCTGGTTGATGTCCGCTCCGACTTTTAGTTGTATTTTTGAAGTGGTTGTCCACGGCGGCCGTCTCCGGTGTTTACCTATGCCGCCATCTTCGATCCTCCCCAACAAAAAAATCTAGGTCAGTTATTTGTTGGCTGTGCCTAGAAAATGACTTTGAATTGTTTTTCTGTCCAACTAAAAAGATTTACTTTGCCCTAGCCGGTTTGGCTCAGTGGATAGAGCACCAGCCTGGGGACTGAAGGGTCCAGGGTTCGATTCCGGTCAAGCGCATGTACCTCGGTTGCAGGCTCAATCCCCGGCCCTGGTTGGGGCACTTGAGGGAAGCAACCAATTGACGTGTCTCTCTCACATTCTCACATCAATGTTTCTCTGTCTCTCCCCTCCGTTCCACTCTCTCTAAAAATCACTGGAAAAATATCCTCAGGTGAGGATGAACAACAACAAAATGTTTTTACAAGTCCTATGCTGTTTCTAAATTGTTTCCATCTAAAACATGTTATTATATGTTTCATTTAATTAGGTTGCCTGTCACTTTGCTAAAGGTACAATTAGTGATATCTCTATTGTGTTTGATTAAAAACTAATATACTAAAAGGCACTTTGAAAACAAGATAATTTACCCTTTATACTTTGACAAGCCTAAGAGTCTTATAGTTGTCACAGATGGCATCTGTTTTTTATACCAGGTGCCTGTTAGGGTTATATAAATTCTTGCTGACATCACTGCCTCTTCTTTGTTTCCTGAAACAGGTGTACCACTTATTTCACTTCAGTTAAATGAAATCCTTTTTGTGACCTTTTCCATAATTATGGAGTAAATAAAATTCACTTGCTCCAAAATGTAATTTAGAAATGCAAATTAAATGTTCCCCTGTAGGGGGTGCAATCTGTTTTAAACTCTAAATATGTGTAATGAAAGCTGTAAACCATAGAGGGCACATTCATAGGCACTCTGTGTATTAATGCAGATTTCTTACGCGATTTACAAACCATGTAAATTTGATGACAGCCATTGTTTCCCTCAAGGTATACAATTTGAATAATTAGGATGAAAACAATACATTTATTTTTTGTTATGGTTTTGGGCATTGAATTAATCAGAATTCTCCCAAGAAGCAGAACCAATAGTATGTACATATAATATATTCTTACTTATATGTGTATACATTTAAATTTATATAAAATTATTATACACAAACATACAAACACATACTACATTTAGGTAGAGGTAGAGATAGAGGTAGAGAGATTGATTTATCACTGTGGGAGCTGGCAAGTTCGAAATCTGTAGGACAGGCTGGAAATTCAGGTGGGAGTTGATATTACAGTCTTGGGTCTGAAGGCTAAAAACTCAGGCAGAATTTCTAAGTTGCAATCTGAAGGCAGAATTCCTTCTTGTCTTGGAAACTTCAGTCTTTGCTGTTAAGATCCTCAATTGATTGGATGAGGTTCACCCACATAAGGACGACAATCTGTTGACTTAAAGTCTGATTATAAATGTTGATCACATCTTTAAAATACCTTTACAGCAACATCTAGACTAGTATTTGACCAAACAACTGAGCTCTATAGTCTAAACAAGTTGGCATATAAAATTAATCATCACTGGCATTTTGCATACATTTATATCAATGTAGGCATGAACCTAAAGGAAAGATAATGGTTGCTAGTCTACCTGGTGTGGCTCGTTGGTTGAGCATTGACCTATGAACCAGGAGGTCACGGTTTGATTCCCAGACAGGGCACATGCCCAGTTTGCCGGCTCGATCCCCAGTAGGGGGTGTGCAGGAGGCAGCTGATCAATGATTCTCTTTTATTATTGATGCTTCTATCCCTCTCTCCCTCTTCCTTTCTCTCTGAAATCAATAAAAAAATATTTTTTAAAAGGATAATGGTTGCTAGGTTTTTGGTAGCCTGGCTTTACTGTTTAATAGAACTCTGCAGTCATAAAAATGTTAATTTATACTGTTGTACTCCAAAGTAGGACATGAAACATATAAACCATAAACTATACCTCTTGTCAGTTTGGATTTTTTCTCTAATTATTTTTTGGGGTCAGTGTCCTATAATGGTATTATTTTAGTTTGTTCTTTGAAACTTAGCTTTCAAGTTCTTCGTGTGCATTTTATATTGGGCAATCTTGAACACATAATTAGAATAGTGGCCAAAATGTGGATTAAAGAGAGAAGGCTAATCAACTTGCTATCCTGTGGAATTTCTAAAATCCTAAAATTGTTATAACACAGAATGTTCCAGGACCTCACACAGATCCATAAAATGTATCTTGTGGGTTATGTTCCTCATTTGTTTTGTGTAAGTTTCTAGTTCAAGGAGATGTCAAGCTTGGATGTCTTCTAGTTGCCCTCATCCTATAAGTCTTCTTCTTTTTTTTTTTTTTTGGTCTCCAAGTTAAAAAGAAATCTTTTAGTTATCTTTCTCCCTAAAGTTCTAAAGTAGCTATCTCACTCTCCTTTTCTCTCTTCTCTCCCTCTCAGTTCTGATTCTGAAGTTTATAACATACTGTCCCTAATCTTGGATGTCTTATTTTCAATTTATGTGACAGTCTTCATCTATATTTCCTTTCCGAAGGTTATTACAATTTGTTTTTTAAATCCTAGAATGGTGTTTAGTCTGTGTGTGTGCTGCACATATGTGTGTATTTGTGTGTCTTTAGTTGTGGGATCTTGATCTCTACGTGACTTTCCATTAGCTTGACATCATCATGTGACCCCTTGGGTTGAGCAGGAAATGAATTTTTGTCCAGAATAGCAGGACACAACAGAAATGATTTTCTTGCTCCAAAACCTCTTTGCTGCAGGAACACAAATTGAAATAGTGGCTCAGTGATTGATTTAACTCATTAGACAGCCTGCTGATAAGAATTTATGTTTAGACTTTGGAAGAAAGGGAGAAATATTTTCAGGCCTCTGAATAGGTCCAAGTCATAGAAAAAAGTAAGAAGAAAAACTATTACTTGCAAATAGTATTGAGCAATATTCTGTGTCACAAATCAAACTTTATAGGATTAATCATTTGTCAGATTGTGTGCTGACATCCTATCGTGTGATTGTGTGTGTGCAGCGGGGGAGGGTCATATATGTTCACTGAGGCAATCCCTAATATAAAGTTTATTAGCTTTTATTTGATTTCTCCTTTATTAAAGTATTGAGGAAATGACAAACACTTTTTATTTTTTTTGGCCAGCTCAACTTTTTCAGGCTGTTTATTTTTGCAGATGTATTTCATCAGTTCTTAAGAATGAAGCTAGGAATGTTTCCTGGCTTCTTGGTTAGTACCACCCAGAAATTTTAAAAAAATCGTTTTCTTAGAATATGGTATTTGGGGGAGGTAGGGAATCTTTTTGTTTTTGTGAACTAGTAGATTTTAAAAATATATTTAAATAATGCATTTTAATGCTGCTTTTAAATATATAGCATGTTTTAATTCCATATTGCTTTTTTTGTTTGTTAATCCTTGAGAATATTTTTCCATTGATTTTTAGAGAGAGTGGAAGGGAGGGGCAGAGACAGAGAAAGAAAGAAATATTGATGTGAACGAGATACATCAATTGATTGCCTCCCACATGCACCCCCACCAGAGCCGGGTATAGAGCCTGCAACCGAAGTACATGCCCTTGACTGGAATCAAACCTGGGACCCTCAGTCCTCAGGCCTACACTCTATCCACTGAGGCAAACCAGCTAGGGCCTATATTGCTTTTTGATTCTTGTTTTGGGTTGATGCATTCATTATTTTATAGTTAATGATTTTTTTGTGGATAGGAGATAAAAGTTGCTCATGTTTATCCTCTTTGGTAAATTTGAATATACTGTTCATGTCTTTTTAGAATTGTTTCTTATCATTTAGTCTCCTACAGAGGCTGGTCTCCAAGGATATTGATAATTACTAATCAATTGTGACTATTTAATCAGTCAACATCAAATACACTTCTTTTTTTTCATTTTTCCATATGTATTTTATTTTTACATGCAATAAACATTAATATTTCAAGAAAAACAATTTTAGTATAATAATGTTACATGCAATAAACATTAATCTCAAGAAAATAATTTTAAATATAATAAAGTTACATGCAATAAACATTAATATTTTAAGAAAAATGATTTTATATATAAGTACATGCAATAAAAATTAATATTTCAAGAAAAACGATTTTAAATATAATATTACTAAAACTGTACTAACATAGTATAATATCACAAAAGTTGTAGGCAATATTAAAAAATCTGCAAATAACATGTTTTCTCAATGTCTCCCCATTCACAATACAGACCAGGCAAAGGGCCTGAGCTGAGGTGTATATGGGGTAGGTTTACTCTGCTTCCTGTTTCTGTACAGTCAGTGAAAGAACACAGCCTGTGGTAAGCATCAGGAGGCCCAAATACACTTCTTTGTGTTTAAATTGAATTTATTGGGATGACACTGGTTAACAAAATTATATAAGTTTCAAATATACTTCTCATAAGAGTATTTCTTATAGTTAAAATACCTATATTAAGAAATTGTTCTGATGCATTTTCTTTGAACCAGATGAGTTGAGAAAATGACTTGGAACAGTTCATTTCTTCATTTGTCAAACATTTATTAAGCCTCCCAGGCTTTGATGTTGTCCTGTCCCTACAGAAACTGACAGTTTAGACAAAAATTGAAAGCAATGAAAATTCAGCATAGTGACTGTTACAAAAGGGGTTCCTTTTCCTGATTGTGTCTTACCATTTCAGGCCAACTCCAGATGGCCTTCCAATTTGAGCTTTGAAGTTGGGGAATAAAGCAGAAGCAAGGACACAGAAACTTACTTTCAAATCAGGAAGTAAAATTTAAGCTGCCAACAGAGAACCATGTTAATACACTTCCTTTTCTCTGAAATCCTAGATAAAACTGATGTATTCATAAAGCAGAGCTCCTCAAATTGAGGGATGTAACCCAATCTCTTGAAGAAAAAGAAAATCCTTGTGGACTTCTATGGTTGACTGAAATCTATAATAATAAAAGCGTAATATGCTAATTAGACTGGACGTCCTTCCAGACAACGAAGCTGGGGTTGCGAGGGAAGCCCGGGTCCCAGGTGCCAGAGGGAAGCCAGTGCTAGCAGCTGGGGGAAGGAAGGCCTACTCTTGCATGAATTTCGTGCATCGGGCCTCTAGTTGTTATTATAATGTTACTTAAATAACTTACTTTACCAATATTGCTTATTATGCTATTTAATATGCACAAACATAAAATTACATATACTATTTTATGCTTATAACTCATACTAAAATCAAAACAAATTCATAAATGAAGTATAAATAGGACTACAAAACCATTACAGTTCAAATGAACATTACAGTTCAGTTCAGATCAACATGGATTTAATGGGATGGGTGATGCTACTTTGCTGAAATAGCTGTTGATTTGGGGAATTACAGTACAAAGATGTTTCCACAAGTCTCGTTCTGTGGTTCACCTGTTCCTGTATTGGGATTTTGAAAATGCCTGTTTGCACAAGTATGGTGTTCAAACAATATTAACCCCTTTAAGTCTCTAATGGGAAGTTAGGCTAAGCAAGCCTCATCTTTGATCAGACTCTTTCAGTGAGTAGTTTCGAAAGAGTGCATGGAAGATGTATCACTTGGCAACTCTGTAAAGCTTCATCACTTGAAGATAAAGTTAGCTTAATTGAATTAAAGTTAGCCTTTCAATAACTTAGGTATCGGATGCAATTATTGCTCCAATCGCGTATAAAAAAACCTCTCTTGCATTTTATGACCATATGTATTTCTAATAAATTGATGGGAGTTGGCATAACAATGATGCTGGGCTCTCCCACCACTCTCCTTGTTTGAACCACAGGGCCTTCCAGTCACACAGCTTTCCCTGATGCCAACTGGCATAGACTCAGCTGGACCGCAAACTACTGCATAAAACTGTTGTTCCACTATGCAGTTGCTTGGGTCATGCAAAAGATGCACACTGTTGTTAAATTTTCTTCAGAAGATTATCCTAAAAATTAAAAAAATATATTTTTTAAAAAATCACCAAGAATTTGAGGACCTTTAATAAAATATCCATAGATCTTAGTTTGAGAAATACTGCTCTAGAGAGAGAATGCAACAGTTTCCTGGTGGTGAAAATAAGATTTGGGACTCTATATCCAAATTTTGTCTATTTAAATAAATTTGTAACTAGTTTCTCAATTCTAGATGCACCATTAATGTATAGCATTGCAGTCATATTTAAACCTGATGTCCAGGACCTGTTATGACACATGTGTTGTAAGGAATTTAGATACGTCCCGGGTTTTAAGAGACAAGCCTAACTGCTGTTGGTCCTGGCTCTGCTGAGGCTGTGATGAGCCAGATCTGCTTAGCGGGGCTGAAAAGACCATGAAGCCCAGCTTTGGTATCTTCTATATCTAGATCTGTCTGTGGGCAGTGTTGTTGGTTTTGTGTTTGAGTTCATAATTTTTATTTTACTTTACTTTGAGAACTGAAATGTTCAAAGTTTCATGTCTAATTGGTTATATTTAATTTGTAAATATTAGAAGTGTTTCATGTATAATTGAATAAATTTAATTCGTCTCACCAGTTTCCCCCCTACTCTTTTTGTGTTTTAAATAATGAAATGACACCTACCATTTCTGCGTTACAGTACTCTTTCTTCTACAACTTTAATATTGCCATCTCTAATGGACCAGAAGGGTAGGACATAATCAGTGCTTGAAAATTCAAACCGAGGCAACCCATATCCTTAATGATGCCAGAAATTCTGCTTTATTCCTTTTTTTCTAATTTATTTTTTAGCTAATTTGTATCCATCAGGATTTTAATCAGGGGCATAATATGTTTACATTTGATAAGGGGCTGATTGTAAGCTTTACTCACTGCCAGTCATAGTGCTTGGCACATAGTAGGTATTCATTATGGGTGAATGAATGAATGAATAAAAGAATGAATGAATAAATAAATTTGGTATAGTAGTAGTGGTATTGGTGTGGCCATGTTAATTTTTTAGCAGAAGCACACTTTGGATTGCGGAAACATTGTCTTAGTTAATCTTTGCATTGCCTAAAGTATTATTTATTTTGAGAGATGCAGGAATCTTTTGGAAAATTTGTAGAGTCCTCTGGCTAAGGCTCATAGGTTGAGAATGCTCTTTGGATAATCACATGGATGGAATGCCTTTTACACAAAAGGGAACAGTTATAGATCAAACACCCAATTGTACATAGAATGCTGTACCTCCTACCTAGTAGTTAAGATAGTTCATAGGATTTTTACCAAAGCCATTGGTCCTAAGAAGTATTTAAAATAGATATTTGATATTGTTATAATTGAAGCCCTGAGTTACAGAACAATGGAACACCAGAAATCAAATTTTCTGTTAAACTTATTTTTTTATATTACCAAGGAATTCTTTGTTCCTGTTATCACCACATAGATTTTGAATATTATGTCAGCATATTTTATCATATTAATACCCAAGTGTAATCTTTCTTAATTAAAATCATTTCTCTAAGCTTGCACTGAATAATTTATAAAATGATTGAAAACAGATTGGTGCTCTTTGGCTAAAGTACTTTTGTTGTCTATTATTTTTCAACCTAGAATTTTTAATTTGTTGAAAATACTTAAACTTCAAAGCACTTACATTGGCTTAATGTTTACTTTCCTTTTTAAGTCAATCTTAATACATTCTGCAAAGTTTCTTTTAAATAATAGATATGTTAGCTTTTCCTAGATACACTTAATTTTTTAAACGACAGATGTTTATTCAACTTAAAATTTCATAAAATAGCAAAGTTTTGTTATTTTCTATATTAATAATGAGATCAATTACTTTTGGTGGTTTGACATAGCAGTTTGAGTAAAGAGACAGTCTGAATTGAAACACGTAAAACATACTTGAAATGATTTCCTATATAATTATAAATGAATATCTGAAGTCTGAGTTACCTCTTTTATTTACTAATTGGAATATTAGAATTTTCATCATCATTAGTGCCTCATCTCTCCAGAATCTTCTCAATTACAATAAGATCTTACCTTTCAGAGTCTCGTTAATGTGAATTTAACTCCATGTAGAAAGAATGCAATTACGCCCGACTAGTTAAAATGTTAGTGTTCATTGTTGGATACTTTTTTATTATTGTTCAGCCCCTTATCCCATGAAAATTGGAAGCTCTTCCCACTATTTCTAAATCTTAGGCCTGCCCACCCTCCCCCTCACCTGTGTCTCTGGAGGCCGCCTTCATTTACCATGTCAATCTGGTGTAAAGCTCCGCCCTTCCTGGTTTCTACAGCACACACCTTGACCAAGCATTTTGAGTTTTTGTAAGGCTCCCCCTGCAAAACACGAGGTTTTCACCATTCTTTCCCTCTCAGCCTTGTCTGTTGACTGCCCCTCCTCAAATTCTTCTGTTTTGCAGAATAGCTTCCCTTTTCCTTGGGAGCCTTTTAATAGCCCAGGCACCACAACTTTGGGAGTCACATCTCAACCCCCACACTGGAGTATCTACATGTGCCTTCCTGTCTGTCTCTCAGTAAAAGCAAACATAGTGGGATTCTCTTGGGAAAAACAACAAAAGTTGGAATCAGTCCCATTAATCTGACAGCCCAATTTTAATGTTTTAAGTAGAATTTCATTGAATTTTCAACATCAGTTTTGATCAACTAACTTTCAGTGGTGAGAACTGAAAACATCTAATATAAGCAAAAACTACTCTTTTCTTCTTAGATTAGAAATAAAATATTTCACATAACTAAGCAAAAGCCTATCTCTAGGATCTTACTTACTGCCTACCTCTTTCCAAAAATGTAATTTACAAAAATTGTGGAATGAATTTGGGTGTGAGCTTTTCTGGACTTTTTCCAGACCACTTTTCCTGTTAGCTATTCCGAGAGAATGTCAGGAGTTTGCGAGCTTGGTTTGTTTATGAGCCTAGAATTTAGATGGGGGTATAAATTTAAATAGTCTGAAGAGCTTGCTTCTACCACACTGTGTTAGAAATGATTGCAGAGCCACTTCTGCTTCTGGCTAAGCCCAGACTACTGACCTGTCTTGCATGATTTTTTTTTTTTAAATATATTTTATTGATTTTTTACAGAGAAGAAGGGAGAGGGATAGAGAGCCAGAAACATCGATGAGAGAGATCGATCAGCTGCCTCCTGCACGCCCCCCAGTGGGGATGTGCCCGCAACCAAGGTACATGCCCTTGACCGGAATCGAACCTGGGACCCCTGAGTCCGCAGGCCGACGCTCTATCCACTGAGCCAAACCGGTTCGGCAGTCTTGCATGATTTTACTTCCTGTCAGAATTATTATTATTTTTAATCCTCACCTGAGGATATGTTGAGGAAGGGCGAGGAGATTAAAACATCGATGTGAGAGAGAAACATCTTTCGTATGTGCCCCAATCTGGATTGAACCTGAAACCTAGGTATGTGCCCTGACTGGGAATCAAACCCACAACCTTCTGGTGTACAAGACGATGCTCCACCCAACTGAGCCACCTGGCCAGGGCTTGTGAGAATTATTTTTAAAGGGAGAAAGCTGAAAACCAGTTGACTAATAGAACTTTAGTTCTCACTCAGTTCTAATAAATTTTAATTGATTGATCTTTAATTTAGGAGGCAGTTTTCCTAGTAATTTGGCAGACGTTCGTTCCTTTAAATAAAACTTTACCAAAGATACTGCATTAATGGGGTTTTGAGGAGCTCATGTTTCTTACATTCCATGATTTTAGTGGTGCTGTTTTTTATTTAACAAACATTATTTTCTTTATTAACGAAGCATTGCATTGGGCATGTTTCAAACACGTAAGCAATAAAAGAGAGTGAGAGAAAGACGCGGCAGAGCCTGAGTGTGAGATGCATTTGGACGTGGGTTATCTCCAGATTCCACATGGGAACATTGGTGTTAAGATTCTGTCACTGTTAGCCTGGTCTTAACACTAAGATTGCAAAAAGAACATTTTATCTCTGTGTGACCTTGACCACATTCTTTAACCTTCCTAAATACCTCATTTCTTGTGTGTTAAGTGAATATTATGTCTCCCTTACCTAACTCAAAAGGTTGTTGTGAGGGTCAGATAAAAACATCCTGAAAGTACTTTGCATGGTACAGTAGTAGCTACAGACATTAGTGATTATGTGTGTGGGGCAAAAAAGTAGGTGGGATGGAGGAGGAAAAGGAAGTTTGCTCTTAAATTCCTTCCTGCAAGTGTGGGTGAAGTGGATAGTCCTCCAATTCTAAGTGGTTGAAAAACGGCCAGGGAAGGGACTACCAGCCTGGGGCACAGCAGTGACAGGGCTCTTTAACTGGCCCTGTGAATGTCCATTCCAGTCCTTTCAGGTGATATTTGAATGTTTTCAGTGTGCTAGCACCACGTGAGTTACTAGGGATCCACACCAGGACAGGATACGGTGCGTGCCCTCCAGCAGTCCCAGTCCAGCTGTGGACAACACAGCTGTGTGCCTCTAGCAGGCGTGAGCCAGGAGAAGCACTGGGCAGAGGGATTGAAGCAGAAAAGAAGCTGGTGGTTGTGACTGGCTCTTGCCTGTTTTTTTCAGGATTAAATAGGATGACTTAAAAAGAATCTACCATATTTGTGACTGTTGAAATCACGCAGAAAAGAAAAATATGAAGGGTATTTTAAAAGGTTGGTTATAAACAGACATCTGTAATAACACTTTTTCTCTTTCCATAGATGAGGAGCGACAGGACTAGCATCTTTTTTACAGTGTTGTCACGTTCCAGGTTTCTTATGTGTTCTTTTTGGGTTTCAGGAGCATCATTATCACCAGGAGGTTCTACTCTATTGCTCGTTTGTGTTTATGTTGCGGGACACTAAGTCTTCGGGCCTCATTTTTAACTTCATCTCTTATATCCAAAAGTTAAATTGCTGGTGATCTTTATCTCTGACAGTTTTTAAAAGGAAATAAGTGGATAATCTATTATTCATACTACTAAGGACCCAATAACAAAGATTATTCCCAATTAGTGGTAATCATATTTGGCTCTTGAATGCCTTAAGAATTTCTTCTTCCTTCCTTCCTTTCCTCCTTTCTTTCTTTCTTTCTTTCTTTCTTTCTTTCTTTCTTTCTTTCTTTCTTTCTTTCTTTCTTTCACAAGTAATAAAATAAGCCTTTATTTTCTAAATATACAACTGGGAGGGGAGATATTCCAGAAGATGCCAAGAGATATAAGGAAGCTAACCCAAAATTAAAAACTCACTGCAGCCCTAGCAGGTTTGGCTCAGTGGACAGAGCATAGGACTGCAGACTGAAGGATCCCAGGTTCAATTCCAGGACCTCGGTTGCAGGCTCAATCCCCGCCCTGGTCAGGGCATGTGTGGGAGGCAACCGATCAATGTGTCTCTCTCACATCACATCAATGTTTCTCTCTCTCTCTCTCTCTCTCTCTCTCTCTCTCTCTCTCTCTCTCTCTCTCTCTCCCCCTCTTTCCCTCTGTCCCTCTCTCTTTACCCCTCCCTTCCACTTTCTCTAAAAGTCAATGGAAAAATATCCTGGGGTGAGGATTAAAAACAACAAAAATTCACTGCAGAAAATCCAGGGAGTGGGGGGTAGGCTGGTGTTGAAGTGAATTCTCTACTGTATCTAACTAATGTTTTACTCCAGCAGAGTTGCTACTTTGGTGCCTACTTAATGTAAATATTCAGAGAAAATATGGGGAGTTTGGTGAGAAAATGAAGTCATATAAACAGGCGGGTCTCAATTATTTGTATTTACTGCAGAAATCCTGGGGTGGCACCAGTGCGGCCCAAGTCCTCACTGTTACCATACATTCACATGATGTACTGGATGCTTTGGGAGATGGTAGACAATCCCACATTCAAAATTCAAAACAAAAAATATTTCAATACCCAAGTGAGTAGAAATGGATTCTCCCAGACCAGTCTGGGCCCATCTTTTAAAGATGTGGAGCGTCTGGAATTTTTATGTGCATTTGTGAAGCCACCGCTTCTCCCAACAGACAAGTCCTTGTGATTACTGGCTGTGGGCAGTAAGAAAGGGCAGAGTCAGGAGGGACAAAGAATTTACAGTACAGAACCTTCCATCATGTGTTGATGTCAGGAAAGAGAGGAGCCGTTTCTGATAAGAAAGAAGTGTTAATTTTAAACAGCTGTGAGTGTTCTTGCTGTGACCTCCTCCTGTAAAGCAACAGCAGGGTAATTCATAGGCCGTGGGTCACAAGATGAGTTTGAGCAATCAATCCCTAAGTGAAACCGAGAAGTAAATACTAGAAGAGGTGACAGAGTTCAGCCCCGGGAGTGGAACACAGAGTCTTTTACGAATTGGTTTTCTTACCCAGGTTTAGATTTGGCAGCAGCTACACTCCTCCTTAAAACCCTCACTACCCCCTCCCCCCTCCCATAGTGAATCAACACTTATGAAACTATAGAAGCACAGTATAAAAATCACTCCTGAGTTAGAGTTGCAGAAATGACATTGAAAGTTATTCAGCATTCCTACGACCCAGGCTAACTCTTAGTGGCACACTCATTTCAATGCTTGAAGAAATGTGATAACGTTTTTCTAAACCGACGTAGAATTTTTATTAATACCTTTGGCTGGAATAATGAAAAGCTGCCTGAGTCTACGAAATTGGGTAAGAGCTTGTTATTTTGGTGAAGATACATATTTCCTGAAGGTTTGTCTGCAAGCCGTTAGGTATAAATGTTGAATGTGAGTTGAATTTGGAAGTTGACTGCTTTGGGTTCCAAATTGGACCTTTAGGGATATATTCAGTTTTAAATCCAGCCTTAATGTCTATGTGTGTTTTGAGTATCTTTTCTCAAAGAATGAGGAACACGTTTTTCTTTTTTCAAAGGCAGTTTAGCTAAGCATTAGGTGTTTAGGGGCGGGGGTTCTTGTTCAGCCCTTCCTTGAACGAATTTGGAGGAAATCACTCACTTTTTATCTATCATCTTTTTCACTTGACTTATAAAATATGCACACTAATTCTGGCTCCCTGGTTCCGAAGGTGTCACACATGTCACCCAAGTTTTCAGAAATAAATGGTGATATTTTAAGAATTTATCAACCCAAGGTATTTTCATGTATATGAATAGTAATAGCAATATTGCTTAAAATGAGAGCAAATCACATAAATGAATGCTATGTCATTTTCTTATTCATATTTAATAAAAATTTATGCTTATTCATATTTTATTAAAAAATCCACAAGTATTTGGAACCGTAAAAAGGGGATCAAAGTCTATATATGTCTTTTTTTCAGATTCTACCTCAGGTTATAGCTTTAAATTTTCAGGGTTGAGGATCTAAGCAGCCTTGTAGAAATTAAGTAGACCACTATGCAAAACTACCACTGTTTTGGCTAGATTTTGTAGAACTTTCAAATCATCTGCTCAGAAGGCTAAAGTAACATCTCATAGATGTTGAGAACTTGAATAATAGCCCCTTCCTCTTTGAAGGGAAAGTACGACAGATGTAAGTAATGAATCCCTTATTACTTTCCTTTGGGAAAGTGATCACATTTACTAGAAATTAGGAAGGAAGACTTATCATACAGGATGGAAGCAGATCAGAAATGCATAGACAACAGGATCAGGCAAATCATGAACCTTAAGCGAAGTCTAAAGATAGTAATGTAGCCTATTATTCTCTAGAAGGGAAGATGGAACCATAATAATAGCAACAGCTAACATTTATGGAGTGTTCATTGTTTACCAGACACGGTATTTATTATGCATTATCTATAGATTATTCGTATGTGAGGCAGGTGCTGTGTTTGTCTTTATTCTGGAGGTAAAGAAACCAAGGTATACAGAGATTAAGAATGTCCCTCAAGGTCATACATAGCTGTGCTACCTTTCAGACCCAGAGAACCTGATTGCAGAAACCACACCCTTAACCAGTATGCCATACTGCCTCCCATGAATCTGAAAAGTAGATTCATAGTTCATTAATTGGTGGTGTGGGGGAGGAGATGGTGTGGACTGGTGAAATATGCTCCTAAAATAGACCAAGTTCTAAGTTACTTAGGAAGTGGCTCAAATAGCAAGGTAATAATTTTTAAAAAAGGATTAATTCCAACAGGAATTGGGTATTAGATATTGTTGGAATGTCCCTCATTAAGTATTAAGGACCAAAAACAAGGAGACTGAGACTTCAGAGTAAGAAATCCAGCCATTGGAAATGTATACAAGGCAAGGAACCCAGTCATAGTGGACTGTAGTAAAATTGAGGGCAGAGGCAGGAATATCTTGACAAAGCATTTCTTACGTTATCTTCTCTGCTGAGGACTGGAGTTGGCCCCAGGATCACATGCATAGCTATAAGTCAGGGTTAATTTAAGAGATTGGGCTCAGAGAGAAAGAGAAGAAAGGGCACAGAGCCAGGTAGGCCATTACACATGAACCCAACTGGGTTAGAGTTCCAGGCAAGAGGCTAATTTTACTAGTTTTACTAGCATTATTTTTTCATCATGGCAGCGCCGCTTCTATGGGAGATGGCATCATGTAACAGTGACATTGGATATCCAAAGACTGTGGAATGGCAGAGGAATTTTCATACTATAATTATAAAATTCAATAACATCCTTTCATATATACCTTATGACCTAGATTAAATTGTTATTCTCTTATTTTTTTTAGAAACACAGTATGTTATGTAATATATTGATTGTAGAGTTCACTAAGCCATTTAGAATGTTATTAGGAAAAATAATTAGATATGAATTGTTATTTAATTATTCATATCACTTGTTTATTCTGTTTTATAATAACTTTTGGATAATATATATGATTTGAAGGGCTCTTGATTTGTATTCTTAAAAGATAAACCTTTGCCCAGCCAGTGTGGCTCAGTGGTTGAGTGACCCATGAATCAGGAGATTGTGGTGGTTCGATTCCCTGTCAGGGCACATGTCCGAGTTGTAGGCTTAATCCCCAGTAGGGGGTGGGCATGAGGCAGAAGATCGATGACTCTCTCATCATTGATGTTTCTTTATCTCCCTCTCCCTCTCCCTTTCTATGAAATTGATAAAATAAAAACTATAAAAAAATAATTAAAAAAAGATAAACCTTCAATATAGCAGTACCTAGGAGAGTCGTTTAAATAGTTTTCATTTGCTAGTCTAGTCCTCTATTCTGTGGAAGAAAAAATAAAAAACAATTTTATTTTTTCTTTCATGAAGTGTTTATCTAACTGTCTCTATGTCTATCTTATAATAGCTCTAAAGGCTATACAATTATCTGTTCTTTCTAAAGCTCATGCTTTCCTAGATCTAGTTGTAAGTGCTATTAGAAATCTCCCAAAAATGTTTTTAAGAACCCAGATTAGTTTCATTTGTGCTAGGAAGATGTTCTCCAGATGACTGACATACTATAGGGTGGTTTCTATCCAAAAATATTTCTCTTGCTTACTCTGTGCATTTGTCATGTTCTATCCAGTACATAGCTTTGTTATTATGAAATGGGTCCAAGATGTATGAAAGGAAGAATGCTAAAACATAGGATGCACCCAGGAAATGCAGTTACTTTCTGTTATGTGAATTCTCTCAAGTGATATTATTCATGTGCACCTTTGAGTCCAATCTCACATTACAGAGTCGGCCTGAGATGGAGAATAACGAGGGTCTGAGGTGGGACCTGTGGTCAGAGTGCAGGTATCACCATTTAAATGCTGCTAAGTCGGTTCTGAATTTGTCTCCTGCTCTGTCAGTTGCGAATCACACCTATCTTCCAGGCCCTTATGAAAAACAGATGTATATAAAGTTGCAAATGTAGGTTTTCAGTAAAAGCTAACTGTTTTCACTCATTGGTACCTGAACTCTAAGACTACCCGCTCAAGAGAGTTATATAATTTCAAATCATAAGAAAGTGCTTTTGCTATAAAATCCTGTTTGCTGGCTCCCTGAGCACTCCACACAGCCTGCTGCGCTATTTGCTCTTGCTATCTGCAGACAATGATGACAGCTTGGTGTGCCTCTGGCTCTGTGCGAGGTGATTTACATAAATTATTTCATTTAATCATAACAGTCCTTCTAGGAAATTTTTGGTCTCTGATTTCTACCAGGACTTTCTACTATCTGCATTTTCTTTTAGAACATGTATTCTTTCTACTTATGTCTCCCTTATTCTACCCACTGCTTTGTACTAATCATGGTACTTTATGCAGACAGTTAAGGGGCTTTGGGATGCAGATATCAGAGAATCAGAACTGATCTGGCTCAAAAAATAAAGGGGATATTTTTTCACATACACAACTGGGTAATTCTTCATTGCCCTCTATTTCTCTGTGATTGTTTCCCCTCTGTCTTCTTCCATGGCTTTCTCATTGATTAGAAATGTCTGTGTTTCCACTCAGTCTTCTTCCATGGCTCTCTCATTGATAGAAATGGCTGCACCAGTTCCCGACGTGACATCCTTGTACTATATTCTCCATAGGAATGGAGAGCTGCTATTCTCCCACACACAACTCTTGGCTTCCTTTGACTGGACCAATTTAAATCTTGTGTTGCCTTTGACCCAGTCACGGGGAGCAGGGCGTTGGATTGCATTGACTGGCTTATCCCTGCCCTTTCTGAATCACACACTAGACAAAAGGAACAGTGTTAATATGCTTAGCGCAAACATAGACCTGATGTCGTGGTCAATGTCACTCACATCATAGAGGGGCATAATGGAGCAGGAGATGACGTGGTACTGGGAAGGCATCTTGGTATTGTTCCCAGTCTCACATGGGAAGTTTTCAACATTTTACCTTGAATTATGATATTTTGCTATAGGAGTTTTAAAAAAGATATTCTTTAGCAATTTAAAGAAATTGCCTTCACAGTTAGCTAAGAGTTATTTTTAAAAATCATGAGTGGAAGTTGACTTTTGTCTAAATCTGAGATAATAGTGTGGATTCTTTATTCTGTAAATGTGATAAATTACACTGATTTTTAAAAACAACTTTAATGAGGTGTGATAGCATACAGCAAGCTGCACGTATTTGTAGTATATATTGATCATTCCACATATGTTTATGCCTGTGAAACCATTACTGAAATCAGAGTAATGAGCATATTTATCCCTCCCTTCTGGAAGTTTCCTCATGTTCCTCTTTAATTCTCTCTGCAGTCCCGTCCTCCCACCCACCCCTCCACACAGGCCCCAGGCAACTGCTGATCTGTTTTCTGTCACTATAGATTAGTTGCATTACTGGCTGAGTTTTTGAATGTTAAACTAACCTCCATTTCTGAAATAAACTTACTTTACTAGTAATCATTACATATTAACTTTCTTTCCTACATATTTCTGTATTCATTTATCTAATATTTTGCTTAGGACTTTTGCATCAATGTTTATAAATGCAATTGGGCTGCATTTTTTCTTTCTATTAATGCCCTTTTCATCAAGGCTATGCTGGCTTCATAAAGTGGGCTGGAGAGTGTTTTGTATTCTCCTCTTTTCTATGCTCTAGAAGAATTTGTATAAGATAGATGTTATGTTTTCCTTAAGTATTTGGTTTGCATCAACCAACAAAACCAACTGGACCTAGAGTAGTTTTTGGCTTCAGGTTTTTAATTACTGATTCATTTTTAAAATAGATACAGAACTGTTCACCTATTGTTTCTTCTTGTGCTGTCAGATTTTATAAAATGCATAGTTTCTTGATTTTTTAAATTGAAATATAACAGGCACATAGTATGTGCATAATATTAAGTATAAAACTTGATTTTTTTACAAATATATAATTTATTGATATAAAGTTGTTTATAATACTCTCTTATCTTTTAATATCTGTAGGTTCTGCTATGATATCCCCTTTTATTCCTGATATTAATTACTTAAGCTTACTTTGTATTTTTGTATTTTTTTCCATAAATTTGTCATTTCAAAAAACCAAGTTTTATCTTTGTTGGTCTTCTCTATTGTATGCTTTTTTCTATTTTACTTGTTGCTGTTCCTATTTTTTTATTTTTGTCTTTTATTTTCTTTAGATTTAAGTTCTTTTTATAATTTTTTATTATAGATGTTTAGTTCATTGCCTTATAGTTTTTCTTCTTCCAGATTAAATGCATTTGGGGACATACATTTTCCTCTTAAAATAGGTTTAATATATATCATACATTTTCATGAACATTTACTTCAAAATATGTTCTAATTTCCATTGTGATTTCTTCTTTGACCCATGAGTTATTAGGAAGTATAGTTCTTCATTTACAAGCATTCTAAGCATATTTTCATTATTACTTTCTGGTCTAATTTCTTTCCCTGGCACCAACCGTAGTTTGCTAGATTGCCTGAGGTCAGCATGCCTTCCTGATGTTCATGGACTGTGCTGCTTTGCCAGGAATGTCTCTAAGGGATTCTGCCATACTGTAACTACCTATAGAGGGAGCAAGAAGGGCCTCTGTCTTATTCTCTTAGCTGAAAACAAACTAAGCCAGTTTAAAAACAGAAATGGAACTGATAAAGTCATCAGAGCTTTCCCCCACCACCCATGTATTTCCTTGTCTAGATTGAAGCTAACGATGTAAATAAATGCTTCCTGGAAAGGTTAAGGAGGAAAGCATCCACCCGCCCCCTCCACTCCCCCTATTCCTCACCCTGGAGTAGGATGGTTAGCATCTGATAGGAACTAGAGGAGTAGTTGAGGCTGCACCATATGTCCCTGTTAGAAACACTGAGCTCATAATCACTAAGAAACTCCGGGGGTTGTCTAAGCTACCAAGGTTATAAAGGGCACAGAATGATCACAGCTGAGCTAAAATGAACATGAACCTGACTTTCCCACCCATGGTGACCTAAGAAGGTGGTATGGCAGACAGCTCTAAGGAGGGGCTCAGGCACGGCTCACCCAAGAGCCAAACATGTCTCAGGAAAGAAGATACCAGTAAATATTTCTAAGTGTCATATGTTTACCTCTGAACCTAGGCATGTCTTTGTTTTTAGAATTCATCCCTTGTGGGAACTCAGTATTTTATAAATAATCCCTAACATTAAAGTGTTTGTAACAAAAAGTGTACATATGCTCACCAGTTAAAGTCAGAGTGTTCGCTGGAAGGAAGTGTGACTGCAGTGGTCCATCCAGGGGCTGAGAGTTCCATCATTAGGGGTGGGAATTTCTGCTCGGAAGGAAGCTACAGGTGTGCTCCTCCCTATGCGACCAAGTGGATGGCGGAGAGGGGTCTGGGGTCCCTGTCATGAAGCTGGGTAGGATTGAGACTCCACAGGGCTGACCAGGGAGGCGGGAGGAGGGTCACCACAATCTCAGTGTTGCATTTTTAGAAACTTAATTTCAGATGAGGCATGAAATCCCAACCCCTTAACTAAGAAGAGCATGATACATAAACCAGATATCCGTTTATTAAACTCGAGTGGGAAATACACCTCATTCAGGAATCTGTCCGCATGTGTACCGAAACTTTCTTAGCAAACAGTGAATCAAAAAAGAAAATTGCCTTGTTCCAAAAAGTAACCCATCAGACTTTTGTGGCCTAGAGAACTCGCTCTTCTCTCCACCTGGAGATGTCTTTTCCTGGCTGATAACTCGAGAAGGCTGTCTCCGCTCAGAACCCCTCTATCATACCTAAGGACATCAGTAACTTTTTCTCCAACTTCCCATTTTTATTGGTCCTCAGAAATCTGTCAAGGTAGCGCCCCCTGCCTTAGCATACCCATGAAAAAATTCCCCAGACCGAGGCTCCTATTGCAAAGGGTGCAGTTTGCAAGAGCAACTCTCTGATGAGATGAGCAGATGAGGTGAGGATAACAGTGATGTAGGAGTCAGAAAACCTGGGAGCTAGACCTAGGCTTCTACTACCCAACAGTCTGACCTTGAGGATGTTTTTCTGGCTCCCATGGCGTATGCTGCAATGTCACATTTGACATGTAACCCAGATTTAGCACTTTATTTTAGTAATTCTAGAGAGAAAACGTTTAGGCTGAGGGGATGAATCTCTCTTCTCATTGAGGTTTTGTACCATTTTATTTTTCTTGGTAATGTATTCACTTGTCATCTGGCAGCCTTTTTTTTGTGTGTGTTCTTTTCTCTTCATTTAGTTAGCTTGAGTTTAAGTGCCATTGAATGGTCCAAAAGGTATGTTCTTTTCACCTTTGGAGCAAGGACTACCATAGTGGAGTACCTCATCTCCTCCTCAAAATGCCTGTGAATGACAAGCCATGAAAAACATTTTTGAAATGAAGTCAATTCAATTAGTATAAAAGTTGAATTAATCTCTAATTTAGGCATATCATAGGACACTATAATATATGCCAGCTGATCCTCATCCAAATTACCATGGAAATAGCGGTCTTATAACAAAGCATGTGCTTGGACTATTCTAATATTTCCAGCTGCTTTAAGTGTGATATTGAACCTAAGAAAAAGAAACCTTCTGCTAACAAAAGACATATGAAATATGTACTCGGTGCTCAGGAGGTAGACTTGACTTGAAAATAATTCACCGAAAAGGTGCAATAACCCTGGGCTTGCTCTCAAACTTCTTTAAACCTCTGATATTGTTGTGTTGTTTCTATCTGAGGTCAAACAGTGAAGGGATTGCTATAAAGTATTGCCATTCCCCCCACCGCCCCATGAGAGAGAGTTTGGAGAAGTGGAGGTAGTCATATTCTTCTCTTGAATGATCAAATAAAGTTCTTGTTCAAGAGATCAGCCATATTCCAGTAAGACCAGATTTATTCATCAAATATATTGCTGTGAAGAGAACGAAAATATTTCAGATGAAATAATAGCATATGGGAGAAATGAGCTATAACGGGCCTAGTAAAAATGCAGACGTCACGACTATTGTGTGCTTGGTGAAGGTAACGGTAGGTTTGCCATGTTCTTAACATTTGAGTTAATCTGTGCAAACCCATGCACACCACGACAGAAGTGACTGTCATGCTGCAGTCACTGCCGCCCGCAGCAGTTACATTACAGCATCAAACAGGATGGAACGACCAGGCTTGTAAACAGAGTAGCCTTCCAGAATCTAGTAATCCCCAGGTGACCTTGCCCGTCACCGATATCCTGTGAGACAATTTCAGACTTGTCTTACTCATCTTTTCCTGGTGGCTTGGTGGTTATTGGTTTCCTCCATTAAAGTAGAAAATAGGGCTATAATTGACAGAATAAATATATACTTGGCACTTCAGGTGAAATAAATAATCTGAAGTTAACATCCTTCTTTGGCAAATACCTGGATCAGTGATTTGCAGCCCTTTATCACCCTTCTAAGAATTTGCTTGATAGGAGTTTATGTATTCCCAGTCTGTCATTTTTCTTTTGACTCTTCTGTGGAATTTTTTTACCCTGTATATCTTTAAATTTTTTCATTTATTAATCTCTTTATGCCTCCAGATTTTAAATAGAAAGGCCTCTTCACCCCATGTTAATAAAGAAATTCTATCTTGTATTCTTCTAGTATTTTTATGATTTCATAGTTTAAATTTAAATTGTTGCTCCTTTGAAATTTATCTGGTATACAGCATAAGGCATGAACCCAACTTAATTTTATTAAAAATGTCTCTCCAGTTGTCTAAAGACAATTTTTTGAATTGTCCATCTTTTCTTCACTGATTTCAGATGCCATGTTTACTGGACACACAATTCCGTATGCACTGGGGTCTATTTCTAGACTTGTTCTGTTCCATATAGTCATCTGTGTATTCATGCGTCTGGGCTATTTTTTTAATTATTGTTGCTGTATGTTATTTTATAGTGAGCATTAGGAATAGTCCCCTCATTTCTTCTTCTTCTTTTTTGTATTCTTGAAATTCTTGTTTTGTATACTTTTTAAAAAAATATGTAGTTTAGAATTGCTTGTCTAATTTTCTCCCCCACCCTTTCCTCAATTTTTGGCTTTGTTACTGTAATTACAATACATCTCTAAATTAACTAAGGAAGAACTGACAACTTTATGAGGTTGAGACTTGCTGTATAAGAACTTGGTATGCCATTCCCTTTATACAAGTCTTTGTGTCCCTTCAGGAATGCTTTAAAATTGCATTCATAAATCTTACATATTCCTCAAAGTTTTTTCTTAGATATTTAGTCTTTGGTTGTTGCTACCGTACTACTTCACTTTCTAACTCACTGTATTTGTTCATCTGAAATTTATTGATATGCAGTAATTCTGCTTCATGCTACCTTACTAAATTTTCTTACTGTTTATAGTACATTTTCAGTTGACTATCTCAGGTTTTCTATCACAAATTGTGATAGTTTTATTTCCTTCTCTAAATATATATCTGTCTAGTTCCTTTCTCTTATTAATTGCATTGTCTAATACCCATTACTGCTGGGTAATACTGGTGACAAGTGAGCATCCTTCTTTGTTCCTGATTTTACTGGGAATGTTGCCTACTGTGGCCGCAGAAAGTGCAATGGCTACTATAGTACCACTGTGTATTTCATCAAGTTAAGAAGGCATCCATCTATTTCTACTTTATTGAATTTGACCACATTTCAAAATAATAGCAAAGCCCCAGCTGTATGTGCAGTCTCCCTAGAATGAGAGGATCAAAGCTCTAAGAGGAAACCGAAGACTTTCTAGTCCACCTCCCTCACATCTTGAGTAATAAATTTCAACCACAATTTTCCCAGAAGTCACAACTTTACTTTGGAAAACAAGCTGGAACTAAAAAAAAAATAGGGCTGTCTCTTGGGTCTCACACCAGTGTTCCTTTGGGTTTACAAAACTGTAACGTTGAAAATTTCTCTTACGACTGTTTTTCTCTCCCATTGTGCTTTCTCCCTGAGAGTTTCCCATTTTGTCCTCTTTTCATCACACTCTGGGACCTCACATGCGCTGCGTGGCGGTGCATTCTTCCCCCAGCTGGCCACTGATCGGGAGCCAAGTTTATCAAAGATTTCCAGACAGTGACATAATCCCGTTTCCACCCCAAAAGACCTCTGCCATTTGGTCTTTCTGGACAAAGTGCAAGGTCTGCTGGTTACTTCTGGGGTTGAGGCAGAAAACTTGTTGGCGCCACTGAACACCTGAAAATATGCTTCAGCTGCGACGGTGCCTTTAGCAAAACCATTTGAACCAACAGTAGATGTGTCGTAAATGTCATTGTGCCTTATATTCATTTGTGGGTGGTATTTGGGTTGCAAAGGAAATTAGGTCATGTTTACAATATTCAAAGGAAAAAAACATAAGCAATTACATATTAGTATTGTACTTTTAAAAAAAAGCTACAATGCTGTTTTAAAAATGCATTTGATGTTTTAGAGAGAGGAATGGAGAGGGATAGAGAAAGAAGAAGGGAGGGAGGGAGGGAGGGAGGAAGGAAGGGAGACAGAGTCAGAGACATCGATCAGTTGCCTCCCACACACACCCCAACTGGGGCTCAAACCCGCAACCTGGGTATGTGCCCTGATCTGGGCCAAACCCACCACCTTTTGGTGTATGGGATGATGCTCCAACCAACTGAGCCACACTGGCCAGGGCAGTACTGTACTTCTCATTTTGCACTTATTCTTTGTCATAACTTTATGAATAATCATAAAAATTAGTTCAAGTTTTAAATGCTAAGATAATTTGTGTACAAATGGGAAAAAATCTAAGCCATTTGGTAAATTATTTTCATTAATAATTTTTTACTGCAAAACAAAAGATAGCATTTCTATTCATGTATAGTTATCAGACTTTGGAGTCAGACTTGGGTTTGAACCCTGGGTTTACCACTCCTTGGGAGGCTGAGTGACTGGATACAGGTAACATAATCTCAGTATACTCTCACTTTCCTCATCTGCAAACTGTAGAGTTGTGTGAGAAGTAAAAGGATATTGCACATAAAGTGCTTAGCACAGTGGTGCTCTGATGTAGGGCCTTAATAAATGAAAGCTATGATTAGTACAGCCTATTGTTAAGGCCTGTAATAAAGAATGTTTTTCTTTAACACATATGAATTTAGAAATTAATGAGCAAATATCACAGTTTTGATACAATTCGTATATATAATTGCAAAACTGCTCATTTGGCCACATTTCCTCTTTCCTGAGAGAGAGAGAACCAAGGTACTTGTGTGGGTTTGACTCTAGTCTCTACTCTGGCTCTTCTTCTTAGGAACTATTTGGGCAGCCAAAACCTGAAGCCTAAAAATATGTTGTTGTTGGTTTTTTTGTTGTTGTTGTTTTTTAAAAAAAATATATTTTATTGATTTTTTTACAGAGAGGAAGGGAGAGAGATAGAGAGTTAGAAACATCAATGAGAGAGAAACATCGATCAGCTGCCTCCTGCACATCTCCTACTGGGGATGTGCCCGCAACCAAGGTACATGCCCTTGACCGGAATCGAACCTGGGACCTTTCAGTCCACAGGCTGACGCTCTATCTACTGAGCCAAACCGGTTTCGGCTGTTGTTGTTTTTTAAATTAGGTTTTCATCAGACAGTTATATTTTGACTAATAAGTGGAATACAAAAGTACTACAAAAGACTAATAGGATTCATACTCGACATATTTATAGCCACAGAGGACTTGGGTACCTTTTATTTACACATTTATTAAGTAGCTTTGGAGTGTCTGCTTTGTGCTAATACAGTGATAATGCTCTGGAGATACACAGATGAAAGGAGAGATCCCTACTCGGAAAAAGCTTGCAGTCTGGTGTCTAAAAGGAACTTAAAAGCCACCTCTTATAATAGCGTAAGACTTCCCTCATACCCCTCATCCTCAGGGGAGGGAAATAGTCCTCTTATGTGTCCCACAGCACCCTAGACTTGCACTTATTTTAGCTTTTATCACAATATACTACACTATAGGCTACTTGAGGGCAGGTACTGTGTCTTATTTATCACGACCAGGTTATTTGAATTATATTTTTAAAGATACAGTTTTAACAGAAACCAGTTGAAAACTGTTACGAATATTTGCATAAGTCTGTATTGTACAGGAAAGAGACCGAGTTTTCCAAATAGTCCCAGTTGACAGCAAAATAAAATCTATACAGCTGCATCTTTCCAGTAAGCAGAAACAGAGAAAATAAAAGGATATTACTAAACACTAGTGAAATAAGGGAACAGAATTAATCTTCACATAAATAAGGTCGTATGGAAACGAGAGAAAACATCCAAGTCGCCTGGTTTCTTTAAAGAATCCTTCTCTAGGCAACATGGTTACTTCCACCACCTTCTGTTCTCCCACCTCAGTTCTGAGAAAAGTACTTCTCCTCCCACCACCATTGACAGTAGAGTATCCCTTCCTCGCAGGCTCCCCAGTGATGGTGGTGGTGGTAGGAAGGAGTTAAGGTCTTTTAAGGGAGGAATAGAAAGGTTTTTATGTCCAGGCAGGAAACCTGGGCCCGTCACCAGCTCTGGAGATCCTTGTTTCCCAAAAACCAGGAAATGGAGCCGACAGTGGACTTGAAAAGGTTCATCCAGCACGCAGCAGCCTGAGGGGTGGGGGCAGAGCCAGTGGCAGGCAGCAGCAGGTGACCAGGAAGAGCAGTGGAGTTGCATAAATCACCCAGACCAGGCGGCCCACTGCTGGACTCCCTGCACCTCCTCCACCACTGCATTTCCTCTCCTCCTGGCTTCCCCTCCACCACCTCGGCCCTCTCCTCCCCATCCACTGCTGCTGGGAAGGTAGCGCACCTTTCAGCCTTTGCTTCCTTAGCCTGCACTCCAGCCACCACCTCAGACCCCGTCCTCCCTGCGCCACGGTTTCTAGGGCCTTCTCTCCACCAGGACTGGTGGCTCCTCACTGAAAGCCATTCTTCAGAGGCAGAGGCTGCTTGCAGACCCTCCACGGACAGCAGGGCCTCCTCCTGCCCCCGCTGTGGCCACTGCATGACTGTGACCCCCATCAACTAGGATGTGGGGGGTGTGGCCACCGTCCTCGGGGCCCTGGGGTGCGCCCCCTCCTTTGTAAGCTGGGGTGGGAGGCTTGCAACGGTCTTCAAGCTGCCCTCACTGTCTCCGTTATCACCTGTGTCACCTCTGTTTCCTTTTGGAGCTTCTGGCGCTGGTATAGGTCTGGGTCTCCCAGGACATGGTCGGGAGTAGTGAGGTTGTGGGTTTCAGGGCGAGGGATTCTCTGGACCCCATCCAGGATGCTCATGTTGGTGGCAGCCTGACCAGTGGTTGCTTAGCATCCATTTCCTCACAAAAGACGAACTCACACAAACCAGCCATTGCACCACCCACCCTTCAGTCTCACGACACCCACCTGTCAGTATCTCGATAGCCACCTCTCAGGCTTGCAACATCCATTCTTTAGTTTCACCTGAGTCTGTTTCCCTGGCCTCTCCCATTCTTACTTTCACCCTTCTGGTGGGTGTGTGATGTTATCCAAAGTGGTTTTAACTTGCATTTACCCATTGTCTAACAATTTGAGAACATTTTCATGTGTTCTTTGGCCATTTGAATATCTTCTTTTGTGAAGTATTACCCCATTTTTCTGTGGGGTATTCTATATTTTTTATACCTGTAAGAATCCATTATACATGCTAGACATGTGTGTAAATCATCAATGTTGACTGAAGTGCAGTAGGAAACTAAATAGACATAGAAACAAATAAATTGAATCAGTTTGAAAAAAATCTTCCCACAAAGATAGCTTGAGGCTTAAATGATTTGGAGAAAAATACTACCATACCTTCAAGGAAAACATAACCTATTTTCTATATTTATTAAATGTTCAACAAATATTTACTGTGTGCCTGTAGCATGCATGGCATTGGTCTAGACTCTTAGGATATATTTTGGTGAACTGAACGAAAATTTCTTCCCTCTTAAAGTTTCTGACAGAGGAAAAAGATAATAACAATAACAATAAAACATTAGAAAGTGATAAGTGCTATGGAAAAAAACAATAGGTAGAGTTGAGTAAGGAGATTTGAGAGTTCTGGAAGTAGGGAGTAGGAAACAGATTGTAGTTTTAAATGGGGTGGTCAGAGGAAGCCTTATTGAACAGGTAAGTTTTTGGCAAAGATTCAAAGAAGATGAGGGAGTTAGCTAAATGGATATTTTAGAGAAGAGCATTCTAGGAAGAGAGAAGAGCTAAGCAGAGGTCCTAAGACAAGAGCATACCTAAGGTGTTAAAGAAGAGTGAATGAGAGAGGCCAGATGAAGTAGGGTCTTATTTGATATTGTCATAAGTTTGGCTTTAATTTTTGGTGAAATGAGAAACCATTACAGGATTTTGAGCAGAGGACTCAAACTAATACATGGATCACTATGGCTCCCCAGTAAAGAATAAACTGTGTGTGTGTGTGTGTGTGTGTGTAATGGTAGATGTAGGGAGATTTTTTAGGAGGCTATCAAAATAATCCAGGTGAAAGATGATATATCTCAGACCATGGTGGATACAGTATGATGGTCGAACCAGCGTGGATATGGGATATAAGAGAAAGAGAGAACCTAAAGATGAATCCATGGATTTTGACTTAAACACCTGGTAGAATGGAGCTGCCAGAAGCAGAAATAGGGAAGGTTATGATGGAGCAGATCTTTGCAGGAAAACCAGAAGTTTGCTTTTTGACATGTTAAGTTTGAGGTGACTGTTGGACAACAGAGTTGGGAGTAGGCATGATGAGTCTGCAGCTCAGGAAAGGAATAATCAGTATTACATGATATTTAAAGCCAAAGGGCTGGATAAAATCACCAACGGTGTGAGTATTAATAGACTGAGCTCTGGGGCTCAAGTCTAGGTGTGCAAAGTTCAAGGTGTGGTAGAAGAGAAAGAGCTAACAAAGGAGACTAAGAGGAGACCAGTGAGGTGGGAGGGAATCTGAGAATGTTCAATGCGCTGGAAGCCAAATGTGTAAAGTGTTCAACTGCATGATGTGGTGCAGTTGGGTCAAGTAAAATGAAATCTCAGAATTGACCATTAGATTTTACAACCAAAGGGTCACTGGTGACTCAATAAGAGCACTTTCAGTGGAGTGGTGGGGTTGAAATAGTTTTTTATTTTTTTGGTTTCAGAGAGGAGGGGAGAGGGAGAGAGAGATAGAAACATCAATGATGAGAGAAAGCCATTGATCAGCTGCCTCCTGCATACCCTACACTGGGGATCGAGCCTGCAACCTGGGCATGTGCCCTGACTGGAAATAGAACCGTGACCTCCTGTTTCATAGGTTGATGCTCAACCACTGAGCCACGCCGGCTGGTCTGGAATAGATTTTAAAGGTAATGGGAGGGAAGAAATTGGAGATAGTGAATATTAATTCTTTTGAGGAATTTGCTCCAAAAGGAAATAAAGAAACGGGGTTATCACTTGACAAGAACTGTTTTGGAGGAGTGGTAGGGTGACCGTTTGTCTGTAATGAGTTTAAGATAACATGAGAAGGGGCAAAATGAAAACAGCAAGTATACACGACTTTTGAGGACTTTTGCTCCAAAGAAATGGGATGATGGCCAATAAAGAAAGTGGTAAAAAAAATGTTTTTTAAATAGGAGAAAAAGAATTGTGTGTGCATGTGAGGTGAATGATTCAGTAGGAGCAAAAATTAAAGAGAATCATTGGAGGGATGCCCTTGAATATGGGAGAGCATATGGAATCTAGTTCCTGAGTGGAGGAGAAGGAGTTGGCTTTAGATAGGAGCTTGACAACTTAATCTACAGGAACCAGCAGGTAGGCAAAGTATGAAGGTGTGTATGCTGGCCAGTGGGTCCACGTGATAGTGGAATCTGTGAAATTCTCTTCTGATTGCTTCAGGGTTCTCATTAAGGTAGGAAGCAAGATTATTAGGTGAGAGTGAGAGGCAGCGTGTTGCTGAGGAGAAAGAAGGTATGGAATACTTGTCTAGAGAATGAAAGAGTGGCTGGACTCTGACGTACGGCAGCATTAGGGTCTTGAAAAGTGAGGCACATAAGCATGTCGGTGAATTTTTTTTTCAGCCCCATTCAGTTTACAGGTGCAGAATGAGTAAGCAGTTGGATTTAGAGCTGAAATGAGAAGGGCAAGAGAATGATTACAATAATTGATCTTAGAATTCAAGCTGGAGGAATAGAGGACATATAGAATGAGGGGAAGTGAAAAGGTGGCCTGATCGACAGATTGGAGACCCAGGAAATTGAAGGGTCCCTGGGGTCACGTACCCGAGTGAGTTGGAAGGATGAGTGATAGTGGTCTGAGAGCAGGTTGCAGGGCATTGGTCAGAATCCTACTCATTCTTCCCGGTTGGGATCTAGAGAAGCAAGAAGAGAATGAGGTCTTTACAGGGGAGGAGGTCAATGAACCAGGAGGTCAGGGAAGGTAGGATCACCTCTATGTATATTGAAATCACTGAAAGATAAGACTAGAGAGAAGTGAGAATGAGCCAGGAGTAAAATCCTTGAGAAATGAGGGGGAATGATGTGGGAGTAGCAATAGTGCAGGGCATTAGGTAAGGTAAGCTGATGACAGGAGTTTTAAAGCTGGATCTGTACTATAGGACCAAGATTAATTATATAGCAATGCCACCTCTGGCTAAAATCAGCAAGAAGGCAGATGTCTGTGGAATTTCATGTTACTTAATGTTCCAGATCCTGTATTATACTACTTTTTCTTCCTCAAAGTGCTTAGAAGAAAGTTACACATATATGAACTGATCAAATATAAAGAACATGTATTTTTTTTTAATTGGAAAGTGAATAGTGATAACACGGACTGTGAAATGTTGTTTTCTTTTGGGGTCTGCCATTCTGTTTCTGTCCTAGAGTAGTTTCTGGACTAGAAACTACTGAAAAGAACAAAATATGATTTTAACCTGGGGCTTGAGACAGATTTGCTATAAAAAATTGTTAAGGGAGAATAAAGAGAGCGAATACACAATCTCTGTAATATCCAGCCAATCAGAGGCAGAGACTGATAGGAAGAGGGAGAGAGGAGAAGGGAGGGGAGAGGGAAAGAAAGAGAAAGAAAAAGGGAAAGAAAAATGTGCTCTTCTTGGAAAGAGTTTAATTTAGCCACAAATCTGCACATCATAGAATAGTGAAGTGTTTACGTTCTCTGGGAAACAGAAAAAGCACGATGTTTTAAAAGACAAACGTAATATAAGATGAATGAAGAGAGCCTGTGAGTTGTTTAACCTTATTTCCCTTTCACTCCTCAAGTGTTACTGTTCAGTTCTTACTTGTTTTGAACGGGATCTCCTACTCTTGACTTAAATTCTTTAAACAAGTGTTTGTTTAGTGATTTAGCATATAGAACTATTGTTCCTTGGACCAGGCTGTCTCTTTAGAAAGCTGAGGGCCTCAATGCAATGTTACTTTCTTAAGACTGGAAAGAATGTGGGTAGGCAAGAGAAGGAGATGTACATGTTGTTCATTTCCTCTGTTTCCCATAGAAAGTCCATTAAACTGTGCTTGAAAAGAGAATGGTAAACAAGAGGCTTTGAGGAATTAGCCAAGTAGCTGTACAGCAGCCGCCATGTCTATTGCCTCTTAGAAGCAGCATATAGAGAAGTGGGAAGAAAATATTTGAGGTACTAGGGTGTGGGCAATGACTTACCGGCAAAACGAATGCCCATTATTTAATCACTTTCTACTAATATTTCACTCATAGAGAGCAAATATAAATGATGGTGCCTACTGAAACTATAAGAGGCTGCCTGTCTCTGCAGGGGCTGGCAGGCAGACTGGCCCCAGAATGGTAGAGTCAGATGGCAGGGGTGACTCAAATCATCCAGGGTTACACAGAGCCATTACAAAAACTTTGAAATATAGTAGAAACGTTATGTAAAATGTGTTTATATCTAAACGTTAAACATCCATACTCATTGTAGCACAAATGAGATAACATTAATAAAAATAATGAAATTGATACTATATCAAATGAATAAAATTTAATCACAAAAAATCGAAATAATATTGAACCTTTAAAAAATAGTGTTATCTTAAAAAACTAAGTGCATTGATGGTGTCATCATTGCAATAAGAGCATATTTTTGAGCAATATTTTCCAGCTGCTTTGAAACAGTTTTTTCCTCTACAGTAGTGGCAGAATGGTGAATAGCATTTTGCCCTGATTCCTAGTATTTCTTCTCAGCTGTCATTTAAAAATCTTTTTTTTTCTTTAGAAACAGCAATATTTGTATGTTTGGCACATTACATCCTCACTACACCCTGTGAACGAGGTACTATTATTAGCTCCATTTTACAGATATGAAAACTGAGGTGCAGAAATAAGTAATTTGCTCATGTACACATAAAGTAAATGGCAAGGTAAAGATATGAACCCAGGCAGTCAGGCACAAAGCTCTCACTCTTAAAAAACTGGGGGTGGAGGGGGTACACTCTGAGCCCTTTTCAGGCTCAATTTTCTCATCTGTAAAATAGGGTCAATAATTCTTATCTCTCGTGGTGGTTGTGACAAACAAGATATGGTGTTTGGGCAGGGGATGCATTGATGCTGTCTTGATCTGTTTCTGTATTATTTAAATTGTTGTAATGAACATGAATTATTCATGCACTTTTTAATCAAGAAAAAAAAAGCCTATAAGAGTGCCTGGCACAGAGAGGCGCCTAATAAAGTCATTGTTATTATGTCTAAAAGCAAAGTCAGAGTTTCCATTTGACTTAATAGAGATTTGTCAGCTGGGGAAGCTTGGGTGTGAAGGGAAGAAATAAGATAATGGCAGAGGTGAATTCAGGTTAGAGGTTTCACTTTCCATTGAGAGGGGTTTGTACATCCTAGAGTGAAGGGTAGAAACCAGAGGGTGGGAGAATGAATTGGTTTAGGCAAGTGGGAATTAACCAGTGGAGCAAAGGCCCAAGAAATTGGCAGGGGTAAAGCGGGGGGAACAGTCTCAGAGCCTTGAATGAATTACTTATTTTGTAGAAGTTTAATAGTGACTTGATTGTTAATAGATAAGCCCTGTTTTATAAGCTTGCTGAAGTAACAAAAATATTAAAAATCACTTTGGGGAATGAGAGAGGAGTTAAAATAACTGCATGGTTTTCTTTATTTATCTACCTGGTTCTGGGGGATGTGAGAATAAGTTTTCTGAAGAGGAGCCAACAGTTAATTTTTCCATTTGTGGGCTGTATGGTAAAATGATTATTGGCAAAAGAACACCTTTTTTCATGCAACTTCCTTTGGTGTGTAAGTCAGGGGGCAGCAAGAGGAGTTTTCTCTGCAGCTGGGGAAAAGGTTCGGAGCTGTCTTCCTGGAACCGGCTCTCATTTCAGAGTCTAAAATAGATTTAAAGTACTGTGCTGTTTTGGAAGCGGGGCCCTCGTCATCCTAAGCACATCTGTCGGTAGCTATTGAAATTCAAATAAAGTTCAAGTAATGCTCATATTACACTCACTGACTTCAAGGAGTGTTTAAAAAACACTAAACTCTAGTCACTGACACTGCCTAAGACACAGTAGGGAAAGCATTGATTTCCTGCCCACCCTACTTACTTTGAGCCTGAGCCACAGCATTTAATTCCTTTAAAATGTTTCTTCCTCCGTATCTGAACTTTTCAACTGAGGTCCACTTTCATTTTCAAAAGTTTACATATGAACTATAGCAAATACTTGTAATACTTTGGTGTTGATCATTCAGCAGACTTCAGTAATTGAAATGAGGTTGTGGACTATAAAGTCATAAAGCCAGGGTTGAATAAGTGTCATTTCCTCTTTGTATTTTCTCCAATTTTAGTACATGAAAATTTTCATATAGGTGCTATGATTAAGGAACTTGGTATATCCACCTACTTACACATAATTCCATTCTTTCCATAAAGGATTCAAGGCATCCTTAAAAGCAAACACAGACCAGAAAAATAGGATAACTTCCCTCAAAAATATATATTTTTTTTTACTTAAGTATAGTTACTAGACAATATTATATTACTTAATGTAAGTTTCAGGTGTACAATATAGTGATTTGACATTTTTATACCTTGTAATGTGATTATCTCACTAATTCTATTAATCATCTGTCACCTTGTAAACTTATCACAATGTTATTGACTACTAGAGGCCCGACGCACAGATTCATGCACCTGTAGGGTCCCTCGCCTGGTCTGCGCCCTCTCGCAATCCAGGACCCCATGGGGGATGTTGGAAAGCTGGTTTCGGCCCAATCCCCGCAGGCCTGATCCAGACAGGAGGGAGCCCAATCCTGAGCATTGAGCATCTGTCCCCTGGTGGTCAATGCACGTCATAGCGACCCATCGACCAGTCGTTCAGTCACTTAGACTTTTATATATATAGATATTCTCCTTCATCTTTTTCACCCATCCACCCACCCCCTTCTTTCTGATAACCATCCTTTTGATCTCTGTTTCTATTCATCTGTTTTTGTTTTTGTAAATTCCCGATGTCTTTGTCTGGCTTATTTCACTTAGATCTATGCATGCTATTGCAAAAGGCAAGAATTCATTCTTTTTTATTGTTGTGTAATATTCCATTGCATATATACATCACATTTTCCTTTATCCATTTATCTGTTGATGGGCATAAAAGTTGCTTTCATATCCTGACTATTGTAAATAATGCTGCAATAAACATAGGGGTACACATTTTTTAAAATTCATGTATTTTTTTGTTTGTTAAATACTCTGAAGTGGAATTGCTCGGTTGTATGGTAGATATATTTTTATGTGATTTTTTATATTTTAAAGAATCTCCATACTGTTTTCATAGGGGCTGTGCCAATTAGCAGTCCCATCAATAGTTCACAAGGGTTCCCTAGTCAACAGACTTTTTGATAACATCTACTCTGACTGGTGTGAGGTAGTAAGTCATTGTGGTTTTGATTTGCATTTCTCTGATGATTAGTGATGTTGAGCATCTTTCCATATGTCTGTTGTCACCTGTTTGTCTTTTCAGATCCTTTGCCCATTTGTTAATTAAATTGTTATTTTGGTGTGTTATAAGTTCTTTATAAATTTTGGATATTAACCCCTTATCAGATGTATCTTTGGTGACTATCCTCTTCCATTCAGTGGGTTGTCTTTTAATTTTGTTGATGGTTTCCTTTGCTGTGCAAAACTTTTTAGTTTGATGTAGTCCCATTTGTTTATTTTTTTCCTTTGTTTCCTTTTCCTGAGGAGACATATCAGAAAAAATACTGCCATGAGAGATGCCCAAGATTTTACTACCTAGGCCCGTGGTCGGCAAACTGCGGCTCACGAGCCACATGCGGCTTTTTGGCCCCTTGAGTGTGGCTCTTCCACAAAATACCACGTGCGGGCGCACGCACAGTGCGATTGACACTTCGTGGCCCACGCGCAGAAGTCGGTTTTCGGCCTGGGCGAGTCTATTTTGAAGAAGTACTGTTGATATTTGGCTCTGTTGACTAATGAGTTTGCTGACCACTGGCTAGGCTTTCTAGACACAGAATGCTTTCTTCACATAATCCTAGTTTCACATCACCCTTTAGTGTATCATTCCACTGGCACAAAGTGAATACCCACAGAATGGCAGTTGCCATTATTTGTGTATTGAAAAGCGCATTAGGCTGGAGAGCCGGGAAACTTGAATCCTCCTTTCCGTTCCTCAACTAAGAAAGCCGCCTGTGAAGCCCCTGCTCTGCATCAGGCACTGAGCCAGGCACTCTCCACAGGCCGTCTTGCCCAAGGCTTAGATGAAACCACCAGAGTCTGTACATCATTAAATATCACAAGTGAGGAAACCGAGGGTGAGCAGGTGTAGCAGGGCGAGGCTGTTCTACGTGATGTCTAAAGAAGCAATAAGAAGTGGAACACCAAAGTGCCTAACTTGTGTAGGGAAGGCTGTGGGCCTGTGGCTCTGGAGTCATTGACCCGGCAGGTCTATCACTCTCTGAGGGTTGCACTGGCCACTGAACTTTGGCCAAGGGTCTGTGAGGAACTCGGGAGGCATGGAGAAGCTCCATCAGTCCACTTTTATTCATATGTTGTAAGTGTGTCTTATATTTCCGGCTGAGGGCCATCTGTTCTCATTCTTATAAGTCTTTTAACCCAGACTAGCCCTTTGAAGTCTGGCTTAGCTCAGTGGGTTAAGTAATTTGTCCAAGATCATATAAATAGTGAGTGGTGAAGTAAGTGGCTTGTTTCCATTCTCCCAGCGATCTCTCCGCCAGCAATGCGGTTAGGACAGGTCATTCCACCTCTCTGTGTTGGTAACTCCCTCACCTGTGCAAAGAAAGAGTAAATAGATGATGCAGGCTGACTTTGTTGTTAAATGCACATCACAGGGTTCTTTTGTTTTCTTCAACATTGCAAATTCCTCAAAGACAGAGACTACACTTTCCACATTCTTGAATCACTAAAACTGCTTTGCAAATTAACAAGTGCTCAGTGAACATCTGTTGATGCAGAATGAATGAGTGACACAAAGAAAACAGGTTTAATGATTTTTCACAACAGATTTTCAATGCTAGGACACAACGCCTGTGGGGACCCTAAAATCTCTCGGGTTCACATTTCAACTGTGGAGTCTTTTCTAAAGACGGCATTTGTCATGAGCCTGTTCACAGGAAGATGCTTAGCCAGGGTCAGCTTGTTCTCATCTGAAAAGAGCAAAGAATTGAGGGTAGGAAAGCAGGACGCGTAGAAAGGATCAAGGTAAGAGCTGTGGTAGGTAGATGTCTCTGCAACAAAACTGTTAGGGCTATTTTTATCTTTGTGCCGCTGTTATAGCAACAAAACGACTAACTGACTATTCAAATCTAATACAACTAGAGACTGTCCAAACAGATTTTGAATAAATTGTGAACTATGAACATCTCTATTTGGCATGCAATAGAGAGAACTACTAAAGCTTATGTTCCTGTCTGTAATTTAAACAGTGTTTTAAATGTGCCCTTGGAAGATATAATACAATTACTTATGCATTATTTAGTAGTGTTCTTTCTTTTTGCCAAAAATAAAAAATCCAAAGGAAGGTATACAGCCCTCAGGAGGCACAGAATATATGGGTTTTTGTAGTTACTGATTTCGAACTTAAAATCTCATTGAAGTCATTAGCGAACAGTTCTAAATCTTTATGCCTGAAAACTTGCGAGCAGATATCCCTACAGCCTTCCTGCCTCCTCCGCCATCCCCGGCCAAAGTGGGAGGGAGGCAGGACCTGCGCTGCCAATATTGTTTCTGGAATAAAAACAGGAACCTGCAGCATACACTGGTGTCTGGCTTTGTCTCTTGAGGGCTACAAAGACCAGCATTATATTGAAACTATAAAATTATTGTTTCCTAAAACGTAAAGAAAAATATGGAGAAGTTAAACATTATTTTTTGTTGTTGAAAATTGCTTAAACTTAGAATGTCAAATTTTTCCAACTAAGTTTTTATGTAAAAGGCAGCTTGGGTGGGGGAAGCCATAAGGATTCAAACTGTTTTTGTGCTGCCACATTATAGACCGCCAGTGGTGCTTTCCGCATCCTTTAACTAAATCCAGTCTCCACGTTGTTTCAACCAGAGACACAGTAAAGTCACAGTGTCTTGACTTCCAATTTTTTTGACCACTTTGTGATAGCATTTAGCTTTCCTGTCCCAGAACAGGAAGAGGAAACACATCCTGTTGATTAAATTTGGGTACTAACTTATCCTTAGTGTGGATCATTTTTACATTCTCAATGTCATTCTAGTTTGCAAGAGAAAGTACAGGACTCGGTTATAGTAAACTAGAGGCCTGATGCACGGAAATCATGCAAGAGTAGGCCCTCGCAGCCCACGGCCCCGCCCACTGGTCTTTCTGGAAGGTCATTCCGCCATATGGTCTAATTAGCATATTAGCTCTTTATTATATAGGATGTCATGGCAACCTGAACGGAGATGGTCCTGAATCCTCTAGACTGTGTTTCAGGCTTCCTAATATTACTTTAAAGTTCTGTACAAGGAAAGATATGAAAGGAGAAAAAAAACCTCCGATCCTAAATAACCTTGGTCTTTGTAAATACTCCCACAAAGTTCATTCTGACCCTGAGTTAAAATGATCTCGCTGTACTGAATGACGATCCTGGGGCTGCGCTTCGGTACTTATTCATGTTAAATTTTACATAAGCCCTTAGATTGTATGAGTTAGAGAGCCAGAACAATGTGAACAAAATCCAAGCACACTTCTTGGTACCATTATCTCATTATCTGCCATATATCTCCCTATGTCACTCCCAACCATGGAATCCCAGGACTAGCTCGGTAGGACTATTTGACAGAGGTGGAAATCCCACAAGTATATGTTTTCAACAGTTTTTAATTTTGAAAGGATGCTAGTACTGCTTGATTATTTCTAGCTTCTGGTATTAGATCAGGAAAGAAAACCATTTTTTTTAACATTTTCCCTAAAACCTTGGAATATGATAGGAATGGATAGGAAGCCTTATGTTTTCTTTCTGCACCCCAGGGCGATGCTTCCCGGGGCTCCCACAGGGAGAGACTGACAGCTTTCAGAGTGCAGGTCAGCCTTGGGTTGAGCAGTCCCCTTTCTAGGGAATAGTAAGCTCTAAAAAATGATTAAGCAGATTTACAGAATTAAGTGAATTCCATTTAGGTGAACTTGGAATGTCAGCTGGTATTGTTGTATAACGAATATCCAAGCTCTGCTTAGATTTGCAGATTTGTTAAGGACAAAATAAGTTCTTATGTAATATATTTTATTTAGTTAATATTTAGTCAAATCATAAAATGCAAAAGCATATCCTTAACTATACTGTATATATTATAGTTTACATAGTTGTTATGGGTTTTATATTTACTAGTATATATCCTTTTTGTGAGAAAAAAATCGAAGCTAAAACTTAAATAGCTTACATAGTCACCTTTTCTTCCTTGTTAGGAAAAATTCCTTTAAAGACATTACTATTACAAATACCCCAATTATAAATGTACTCTGTTTTTAATTTTTACTCCCTCTAATCTGTCCTCCATGGGCACCTTGAATTTTCATTCTGAAATACAACTTGATCTGTGTCTTTACAGGAAAAGTCCAAATCCTTAGCAAGCTGTATATGATGCTTCACCATCCAGCCATAGCCCCAATAACCTATTTATTTTTTCTGCTTCTTTTATTTTTTATTTTTTGTGACATTTGTTATTTTATTATTATTATTTCTTTAAACTTTATTGTTGAAAGTATTACATATGTCCCCTTTTCTCCCCCCATTGACCCCCTCTAGCCTCCCCGCCCCAGGCTTTCACCACCCTATTGTCTGTGTCCATGGGTAATGCATATATGCATACAAGTTCTTTGGTTGATCTCTTCCCATCCTACCCAGTAACCTATTTTAATCCATAAGAGTCTTCCACTCAAAATGTCTGGTGTCTTAAATGTTAGTTCAGGTATTTTAGCTACTATTCTCCTTTGTGAATTGTACATGATAAATATGTTAGTCTAATAGTTTTCAATATTATAAAGTTACTTATACACAGCGGGGGAAATCGCTCTGCGTTACCATGCTGGAGCTACTAAACTCACTGAAAAGACTTGATGCCATTGGTAAAATAGTAGATAGATTTACCCCTGGATGTCATTACCTCCCAGCAAGAGATTTGTTAATAAAATTTCAGCATTCATTCTAATGACTTTGATCACAAAAGCCACATTTTATATTTCTCTCTGTTCAGATTATTTCAAACAGAAACAAAAAAGAAAATTTGTTTTTATTTCCAAAGGCATTTCCTCAATTTCATAATCTTTTACTAATTTAAAATTGATATATATATATATTGGAGGCATTTTGAAAATAGCAAAGAAAAAGGGAAAGAAAAACTACCCACATTTTAGGAGATAACTATTATTATCATTTTGATGCACATCTTTCAAATATTTTTCTATATATATATATATACATATATATTATATATATACATATATATCTTCTTACAAAAGTGGGGTCATACTACACATCTTGTTTTGTAACTTGTTTTTTTAAAAAACTTAATACCATATTAAAAACATTGTATATATTAGTAAAAAATAATCTTCATAATTTTATTTTTTTAAATATATTTTATTGATTTATTTACAGAGAGGAAGGAAGAGGGATAGAGAGTTAGAAACATCGATGAGAGAGAAACATCGATCAGCTGCCTCCTGCACACCCCCTACTGGGGATGTGCCCGCAACCAAGGTACATGCCCTTGACCGGAATCGAACCTGGGACCCTTCAGTCCGCAGGCCGACGCTCTATCCACTGAGCCAAACCGGTTAGGGCCATAATTTTAATGGTTATCTATTATTCCTTCATATGGAAAATATGGTAACTTATGTAACCAATTTTTAATTGTTGGACATTTCATGGATAGATTTGTTCTTACCATAGATCTTCGCAACCTCCACATAAGTTTTTCTTTCCTTATTAAGTCAAGAACTTTAATCTTTTCACTTAATGGCTTCTCTTTGGCATATTTGAATTGCCAGCATCACTATTCTTGTGCTTTGTGGCCATTGTTAAGTAAAATAAGGATTACATGAACACAAGCACTGTGATACAGTTATAGTCGGTTTGATAACTGAGGTGACTACTAAGTGACTAACTGGCAGGGAACATAGAGCACATATGCTGGACAGGGATCATTAATGACCTGGGCAGGATGGAGAGAGATTTCATCACTCTACTCAGAACAGTGTTTATTTCTGGAATTATTTAGTATTTTCGGGCTGCAATTGACCCAAGGTAACTGAAATCCCGGGTAACTGAAATCAAGGAAAGCAAAACCATGGGTAAGGGGGCGGACTACTGTATAGGTACTACGTTGTACAACAGCTCTCTAGAAAGTATTCATCTTGTTTTACTGAAACTTTATGCCTGTTGATTAATAACTCATTTTCTCCTTCCCCTGGTTTCTGACAACCACCAGTCTATATACGTCACATTTTCTTTGTCAGTTCATCTATTAATAGGCATTTTGGGCCCTAACCGGTTTGGCTCAGTGGATAGAGCATCGGCCTGCGGACTGAAGGGTCCCAGGTTCGATTACGGTCAAGGGCATGTACCTTGGTTGCGGGCACATCCCCAGTAGGGGGTGTGCAGGAGGCAGCTGATCGATGTTTCTCTCTTATCGATGTTTCTAACTCTCTATCCCTCTCCCTTCCTCTCTGTAAAAAAATCAGTAAAATGTATTTTTAAAAAAAATAGGCATTTTGGTTGTTTCCACTGCCAATAGTGCTGCAATGAACAAGAAAGTGCAGGTATCTCTTAGAGATCGTGATTTCAATCCTTTTATAGAAATACCCAGAAATGGGATTGCTGGATCATATTTAGATAATTTATTTAATTCAGTTTATCAAATTAAGTACCACGTACAAAGTAAGTCCCTGGAGCTACTACAGTGCACATGTACTGGGCACTGTCATATGCTATGTGGATACCAATGTCTCAGTCAGTAGGCTGAGAGGTGCCAGTTATTAGCCTAAAGATGGAAAGATAAGGACAGGCTGATGTCAGGGGCTGGACCAAACTTCAGTTGATTAAGACTTGCCATCTTCTTGGAATCAGGGTGGAAGAGGCATCATGTGACAGACATCACCAGAGCTGGAGTTTGGGGAAACCCTTGTGCTCAGTATTTTGTGATGTGGAAGTTAATTCTAGGCTCTGGTATCATGAAGCAAAATTAAAAAGCCAAAGTCAAAGCCATATTCTTATAAATGAGAATGTTGTAACACCTGGTGAGAGAACCAGGAAGATCTTGATTGTGGAGTCATTTTCTAAGGAATTAAATATAGATTGAGGTAATACAGAACTTAGATGTTTATGTAAAATGTTTTGCCAGGTTCTACTTTTTCCCCCATTACACAAATTCAATGAAATTTGTTTGAATAAGAGTTTTCAAAATAATAATTATATCCCACCATCTAATTATTGTCTTCTTTAGAATGAATGAAGCAAACAACATAATTTGCAAGCTTAATTACTATGGATTTTCATCCTATGTCCCACATAGGAGCTAAAGTGACTTGCTATTTGTTTTATTCATAATTCATTACCTAGGAGACCCCAGTTCTCTTGGAAATAAAATTTATGTTAATTTGAGTACTCTTGCCTCAAAAGTTTGACTTAATTGGTAAATCAAAGTCTCTTATGAAAGAACAGAATAGCCAAATTTTCCAAATCACAGAATACAACTCCCACGTTGGGGGAGGGGATGAGGGGCTATAAATAAAACAATAAGTTACCACAAATTCTACCATCAGGGATGATGAGGAACTAAAAATCAGTATTAACATTTTCAGACAATTCCCAACCCCTATCCCAATCCTCCTTTGTGTCCTCTGCTAGCTCCAGCCTTTATCTTCCTCCATAGTAAGCGGTCACCCTGTTTGTGGTCAGCTTTCAAGAAACTAATTCTGAGCTGGAGCACAATTCTGCTTGATTTGGTCTTAGTTTCCCACCATGTAACCCTATGAATGTTTAAGAAAAAGCACTGAATAAATACTTTCTTATTAATAGACCAAATCAAGTGACTGATCAACTACACTGAGCTAGTCACTCCCAGAGAGACCACTGGAAGCAAGCATTTGGTGGATAAGAAAACTAGACTGGTGACCATCTTTTTTTCTTAATATATAATCTTTAAAATTTTTCAATTACAGTTGACGTACATTATATTAGTTTCAGGTGTAGTATATGGTGATTAAACATTTACGTAATTTACATAGTGCTCATCCTGATAAGTCTGGTATCCATCTGAAACCACACATAATTATTACAATATTATTGACTATATTCCCTATGCTGTACTCTACATCCTTATGACTATTTAACATTTTTTTATTTTTTAGAGAGGAGGAAGGGAGACAGAGAGAGAAACATGCATTCATTGGTTGCTTCTTGTATGTGCCCTGACCAGGGATCGAACCTGCAACCTTGGTATATGGGGACAATGCTCTAACCAACTGAGCTACACAGCCAGGGCTCCTGTGACTATTTTTAGAACTGGAAATTTGTATTTCTTAATCCCTTCACCTTTTCGACCATTTCCTCAACCCCTTCCCATCTGGCAATCATTAATTTGTTCTCTGCATCTATGAGTGTGTTTCTGTTTTGTCTGTTGATTTTTTTTTTTTTAGATACCACATGTAAGTGAAACCATATGGTATTTTTCTTCTTGTATCTGACTTATTTCACTTAGCATAATACCATCTAGGTCCATCCATGTATTTGCAAATGGCAAGAGTTCATTCTTTTTCATGGCCGAGTAATTTTCCACTGTATAAATGTACCACATCATCTTTATCCAAATGTCTATCAATGGGCAGTTAGGTTGCTTCTATATCTTGACTATTGTAAATAATGCTGCAGTGAACATAAGGGTACATATATCGTTCAGATTAGGAGTTCAGTTTCTTCCATAGTAGGACCCATCTTCTGGCTTTCACTTCTTCGTTGTTGTAACTTTTGAGACCTCAGACTTTCAATTCTATTCAAAAGCAAGCATATCAATCACTCTGGTTTGTTTGAGCTGCCTCATCGGAAAGTCATTTGGAAAACTAAACATGGCAGCCATCTATCTACTATTGAAGTAGCTTTCAATTCAAAAGAGGGAGACATAATATGATTAATTAAATTGCATTTTGATTCTGGTGATTAGAAATTCTTTTATCATTTTATTAGTGGTGTCAGATTGAGCATATCTTAGAATGCAATATTATCATTATGAAGAGTTTTTCTTAACCTCTTCAATGAAATCTTTTTCTCTTCTTCCTTTCAGCCTTTAATCCTTCCCTTTCACTTTGTCACCTCCCATTAGACAGGCGATTTGAATATATGGATGATGACTTTTTATTTGTCTGAGATTCATCAGGCTGTTAATAAATTAGATTTCTTTATGAAAAACAACAGTTTTAATTCAGTCAATAAGCACACACTATTCAAATTTTTATTAGGGTGACAACAGTACACTCAATTTTTGTTTTAAAAGTATAGGCAGAAACATATTTATTGGGATTTAGCAATGACTTTTTTTTAACCACCTGCAAAAAAATCATTAATATTAGAAAGATACTTTTTTCTTCATCTTCTATTTTGTCTGCTTTTATAAAAGAAGGAAATAAACTGGCTTGGGTTTTTATGGGTACAAAAAGAAAACCATTTTGATAAGAAATGGCTATTTTCTGAATCTCTATTTGTATTACAGACTGAAATTAATGAGAATATAACACATTAACACTAAAAAAATTCAGAGTATAATACTCAAGTACCAATTGCAGGTGACCACTTATGAACTGAAACATTACAATGGCATTCTTACCTCCTTTTGTGAGCCTCTCTATGAACTGAGGCACATACCTGAATTCAGAGATAAAATACCCTTTCTAGGGGAAATGAGATGCTAAAAAGAGTAATTTTTTAAAAACCCTGGGAGGTTGAAAAGATAAGCCATTTCCCTAATGTTGAGACATACCCAGGAAGGGGAGTTTCCCCTTGACTATTTTGACTTCTTGTCAAATATTTAAAGGCATGCTGAGAGCCTCACCTTCATGGTTATCAACCTGTAGTGCAGTTTGCTCCCTCACAGACGACCCCTTTAAAACACAACCCAACAGTCTTTGGCACATTAAAAAATTTTCTTCGGATTTTCCACCTGGTGAATCTTTTTTTTCTAGTGGTTCTTGTGTCATTAGTTACCTCTCCATTCTGCCTTCAAATTATTCTTTTGATTCTGTACAAATTATTTTCAAAGTGGTTGTCAGAGAGATGCTTTATGAATGTCTGTAAAGCCTGTGCATGCATCTGCTTCCACTAGCCTGGCCCGGCCTGGGAGCCACCCTCCTCCCCCAGCAGCCACAGGAAAGCGCTGCCCGGCCTCCCCCAGCACAGCGGAGCCCCAGGGTTGCTCAGCTGAGTGGTCCAGTCTGAACAGCTCTTGCCCATGGGCTGCAGCTGAGAGCTCTTAGTCCCCAAGTTCAAAGCTGTATCCCAGATGGCGGCCTGAAGATACATGTTTTTATGACCTCAGAGTGATGCATGCCTCACTATAATGGAAAAATTGTCTAGGAAAGTCGGTTGTGAAGCAAAACTCCATAAATAAATTTCTGTCCCTCTTCCCAATCATTTTTATCCCTCTTCCCAATAATTTCGTGTATAAAATCAGAGAAACAGTATCAGCAAGAAGGAAAAAAAGTAACCTCACAGCTTTATATGTTTATAGCTCTCTGTTGCCAAGAGGATTTAAAGTGATTTGTAAGGATACGTAAAACTGTAACAGGAGGTGCATTTAAAAGTGAAAAAGGATTTAAAAACAACCACCCAAGGGTGAGGGATAAAACAGAGCCAGGAACAGGGCTTTTTAAAAAGTCTAACATAATGACCTCTGCTCAGGGTGGGTCACACTTTGGCTCTAAACTATCTGGTAGCCCTCTATCAGCTGATGGCATCACCCCAAAACTCAATTCGCTTATGAGCATTTGGGAAGGAGGTGGAAAAGGCCAGGGTGAGGGCGGAAAATACAGGGGAGTCTGGCCAGCTCCTTTTCATTTGGCTTCCTGTGGGAGCAGATCTTAACATATCTGGAATAGAAAACATCTTAAACTGTGTGTCCTTAAAGCAATCTTCCTCAAATATTGTTCTTCTGAGACAAGGTGCCCGTAAAGATTGGAAGGCATTGGCTTCAGAATCGAGGTGGGCTTGGCTTGCCAAGAACAGAACCTTAAAGCTGTATAAAGCTGCTTAGCGTTTCTCCTCTGCTTCAGAGTCAGACAGCTAAAGAGACTGATCTATTCATGCTGTCTCCATTTGTCCACTTCCCCTCACTTCTGAAACCATTCTAACCTGGCTTGCACCCCCAACCCCATCACTCCACTGAAGCTGATCCTGCGAAGGTCTGCAAAGCATTTTTTAGTTCATATTTCACTGGAGTCTCAGTAGCATTTGGAAGTTGACTGCTCTCTCCTTAAAATACTGTGTCCTTAGTTTTCCTAATGCCTCACTCCGTGGTCCTCTCCCTCTTCCCTGATCATTCTCTCTACCTGTGCTCTGTCTGCTTCTCCTTTGCTACCTGACCCTTCAGTGGTGGTGTTCCTCGGGATTTCTGTTCTCATGTTGAAAAGAACTCAAGATCTGACAGAGTCCATAAAAGTGTTGCTATGACACAGGCCAGCAAGAAACATTTCTGATCTTCTGTTTACCATAGTGTAGAATTTCAAGAAGTTCTGGCGAAGTGAATAATGACAGTGGTAGATCTGGTGGCGTACTGTCTTGCTCAACCTCTGTTCCAAGCTCTTCCTGGTACCTTCCTTTCACTGCAGACTTTGGAGAGCTAGGAGCTGTTTTCCTGATTTCCTTGCAGCTAAAGTCTTCAAATGCTATTTAGGCTTCATCAGTCAGAAGTCCTCCTGTGACATTTGGAACTGAGGTCGGGAGAGAAGCAGCAGCGCTTGAGTCCTCCATTTAGTTGGCGTGAGGATTTAGCAGACATTACGTGGAGCCAACAAGTCTGGTGGGGGCTTCCTGCTGTCTGGACTGCAGTAAGGGTAGCATGTTCATAAATGCAGTGATCTGGGTGGCAGCCTCCTGATTCCCAGCAGTTCCCCAAGTGGACCTATCAGAAAAAAATTGTCTAAGGCTTACACACAGAGATACAGGGTGTTGTTCAGGGAGGTTCTGGGTATTGTCTAGGGCAGCGGTTCTCAACCTATGGGTTACGACCCCTTTGGGGGTTGACCAGCCCTTTCACAGGGGTCGCCTAAGACCATCAGAAAACACATATATAATTACATATTGTTTTTGTGATTAATCACTATGCTTTAATTATGTTCAATTTGTAACAATAAAATTGGGGGCCACCACAACATGTGGAACTGTATTAAAGGGTCGTGGCATTAGGAAGGTTGAGAACCACTGGTCTAGGGCTGTGGTTGGCAAACCACAGCTCGCGAGCCACATGCGGCTCTTTGGCCCCTTCAGTGTGGCTCTTCCACAAAATACTGACTTCTGCGTATGGGCCACGAAGTTTCAATCGCACTGTACGTGTGTGCCCGCACGTGGTATTTTGTGGAAGAGCCACACTGAAGGGGCCAAAGAGCCTCATGTGGCTCGCGAGCCGTGGTTTGCCGACCATGGGTCTAGGGCAGGGGTGGGCAAACTTTTTGACTCGAGGGCCACAATGGGTTCTTAAACTGGACCGGAGGGCCGGAACAAAAGCATGGATGGAGTGTTTGTGTGAACTAATATAAATTCAAAGTAAACATCATTACATAAAAGGGTACAGTCTTTTTTTTTTTTAGTTTTATTCATTTCAAATGGCCGGATCCGGCCCGCGGGCCGTAGTTTGCCCACGGCTGGTCTAGGGGAATGCTCAGGAACTTTCGGATTCTAATGGATGTGCTGCATCTATTAGCAAGTTGCGTTTAGCATTCCTGATTGTATGTGTTTATATACAGTTATATACACGTGTGTGTGTATACGTACATGTATACATACTTACAGTCTGAACCAGACACAACATCCTCCAGGTTCCCTCATTAGTTAATGCACTAATTTAAGTCTTTGACCCGTATCATATTTGCGTGAGAATCACAATGTTAACATTTGGTACTTTAGCAGCCAATTCTATAGAGTTGCTCCAACAGGCCCAATATAAATCTGTTCTCCCAGCCCTTCCAGTGATTTTGTAAGGACCTACTTCCTTATGTTGAATTCCATTCGAAAATAGCTAGGGTGGCTTTCATTACCTGCACCCCGGCTGATACAAGGACTAAAAATTATTGAGTGTTTACAATTTTCTAGATAGTGTTAAACACTTCACACAGATGATCTCACTTAATCTTCGTAACAACTCTGTGAGGTTGGCAACATCATCTCTGTCGTACAGATGAGGCTCTGAATTTACGGAACTTGCCCACCATGACCAGTTAAGAAGTGGTAGCTGGATTCATATCCAAGCAGAATGATCTTAGAGGCTACTTACATGACCACTGTGCCAACATCTCATTTCTTCCCACTTCATAAATAAAGCGTAAAGAAGAGTGGATCTGTCACCTTGCTGGTCTGGGAGCTGGTGTGTGGCAGAGAAGCTAGAGCTTTCGGTCATGCCTTCTCCCCTTCTTCTCTGCCCCCCGGCCCTTGGACTCAGTTGCTGGTTCTCAGAATCCTGGGCATAGCTCCTGCCTGGAGGCAGCTCTTCTAGACTCTCTCGCTCAGGTTCATGACATGCCATTTCCCACTGTAGCTGAGAAGAAGCTCTGCCAAGGCCCAGAGGTATTCCTAGTGGAATTGCACCACAAGTGTGTGACTTTAAGAGTCGCAGAGTTTGCAAAACAGGGTGCCCACCAACACAGGCAAAGGCAGAGAACAGTTACGCTGTAATAACTGCTATTAAGGGCCTACTGTGTGTCAGACGTTGCCTTAGGCAACTTACATACATTCTCTTTAATCCTTTCAATAACGCAGTGAAGTATTATCCCCATTTTAAAGATGAGGAATCTGGTCTCAGGTTAGTTATGGGTGTCCTGTGATTCCCTTGATAATCACTGAAGTCTTTACTTATTGTGGGCTATTATCTGACAGAAATTCTAGACATCATATCCAAATACCATTAAATGCTTATTTGGATAAAGAAGTATATGGTCTTATTTGCCCACATCTAACTGAGTAAGAAAACTTGCTAAAGAACATAGAATAGTAAAGATATTATGTACTATCCTTCCATTATTATTTTTAAATATATTTTATTGATTTTTTACAGAGAGGAAGGGAGAGGGATAGAGAGTTAGAAACATCGATCAGCTGCCTCTTGCACACTCCATACTGGGGACGTGCCCGCAACCAAGGTACATGCCCTTGACCGGAATCGAACCTGGGACCCTTGAGTCCGCAGGCCGACGCTCTACCCCCTGAGCCAAACCGGTTAGGGCTATCCTTCCATTATTAATGCTAGCTTGAAAGCTTGAAATGGGCAAGCAACTGAGTATTTTCCGGCATGCACCACGTTAGCTTTTATTCCTTAGCTCTCATTCTACTGTCTGCCTTCTTGCTCTGCTCCACATTTATACCACCGCTGCAGAGATGTCCAAAAGGATTATGCTGCCCCACTTTAGTCCCAGGAAATAGAACTGCTATGAATTATTAATAGTGGATTTCTAGTGCTTTAATTTCACCTCTTTGTTTCAGAGGAGAATATTAGATGGAATTTTTATATCACCTCAGGAGCTTATTACATTTTATAGGAGACACTAACTGACTTGAATTATAGAAAAGACAGCCTTATGTTGATTTCCACTTCTACATGTGATGGATTCCCCATGTAGTCCACTCCCGATAGCCTTGCTCACTGATGGGCTAATAGGGCAGTTTTCCAATTGAGCTTTTCAGAGCCTTTGGGATTCCCCAGAGGTGCTCGAGGTACAGCTGGGGAGATTCTGCACCCCACCTCCCAACCAGTCCTTTACTTCAGAGAAGCAATTCACTTCCACTATAAACATTAAGCTTTTGTCCAAGATTATGTTGGAAGAAAGGATTCTTCTCTTTATAAAGCTTAAAAATCCTGAATTAATACAACAAATACAATAGTAGGTGTTTGTGCATCTTTGGGATAATAAGAAAAGTGCCTAAGGATTTGTATTTGATGATAACCACAATATGTCTGAGCATATACAACCACCCGGGCACTGAACTTGACTGAGCAGGCAGCATGTCACGTGACCGGATCTGTGGGCCGGACTGGGCCTCCTCTGGTGGAGTAATACTCACTCTGAACTCTGGGTGAAGTCATTATCATGCTTGTTTATATAATGAGTAAACTGACATGCACAAATACAGTAAAATTTGGGGGCTGGCAAAAATAAATGAACCAATTCTATGACTAAACTTGGTTCATATTCTTATATTCAGGTTGTTAGTTCAGATCTATAGGCCTCCAACTTCCTTTAAGAGGATGAATACAGTCATTACTTGTGTTATTTTGTAGAGGATTGTCATGAGTAAATTATCAGTTTTTGTAATAAGAGCAACTATTTCTTTACCTTTCAAAGAATGTAAAAAAAACACACAGAGAAGGGTTTTGTTTCATATGAGGTGAGATCAGAGTTAAAGGTCGTGCTCAGGGTTCCTTTCTGGCGTGGACTGTGTAGAAACGTTCCCTCTTTCCATGTCTGGAAGCAGGCAGGCAGGTGACAAATATTCATTCATTCGGTATATATTATTGAGTGCCCACCACCACTGGGCATAGTGGTAAATGTAGGGGATAAATAGTGAATAAGACTCCAGCACTGCCTTAGAATCTGTATTCTAATGTGGAATGGGCACGTAGTGAATACATACACGTAGCAATTATAGAATGTGATAATTCCCATGATGTACTCAACAGGTTGGGGGGGGGGGTCCTTTTAGATAGGGGCTGTCTAAGAAGGGCCTCTGGGAGGCAGAAGCCTGAGTGCATTTTAGAAGGCCGCAGCTGGCCTCTGCCGACTGCCACGGCCATAAATGAGTGGCACTTACTGCACTTGATAGCTAAATGTGTGCCATCTGCACCAAAGAATTAAAATGCTGTGGGCGCCCTGAGGGGCCAATATAGTTGGTGACTGCCTGAATAGGAACAGAAAAACACAGCACAGTTAATTTATTAAATGCATACTTTTTCCTTCATTTATCAGCACTGTGTTTTATTCATTTCTTTCATGCAAAGATGGCCTGAAGGACTTAAAAGTAATATATGCAAGATCTCTGTCCTTCAGCATGCCCTAAAATATTGTTTTCGCAACTGTGGAGAATCCTCATCACACATGTAAGAAATGCATCTATAATGAAAGTCCTTCTTATATTATTACTGTACAAGTGGCAAAGGAATAAAATAGACTTTCTAAAAATGGGTTTAATTTTTAAAATCTCTACATAACATTTAAAATATATTAAAGAGAGAACATGGTTATTAAGTAATAAGACTTCTGTCAATAGAATTTTCCAACTTACATTGCTATTCTTTCATTTTTATTAGTTGAGCTTTCTTATTGTTCTTTTAAAGCCAGTCAGTGGGTCATGTTTCTTAAATAAAAATATCTGAAAGATAGATGCAGACAAAGCAGATTCAGATTTACAGTAGAAATACTAGACCTCAGTCTCTTCCGAGCAAGTGTAACTCACCCATCTATCCAGCCATCCATTCAATATTTATTGAGTCCACTAAACCTATAGGTAGAACATGCTGGAGCCAGAGTGGTGTATTACGGCCTGCGGGCTGGCCCCCGGGCTGGGTGAATGCTGCTAATGTTCTTTCTCTGCATAGTTACTGTGGCAATTTTCTGGGAGGCATGTAAATAGCCAACATGTGGTTAGATGGCCTAAAATAAAGAGCAATTTGAAATTAGTCAATGTGATACCAATGAACTGACAGGATGAATTCAGGAAAAATACAAAAAGCGGTTTACCTGGGAACCCCAAAGAAAAGAAAAACTTATATCACCAGGAAAGTTCAGTAAGGCATCTGTTTACAATATAAGAGATCACTAGTTTCTTTATGTACCAGTTTAAGAACATTATGATTAAGAAGCATCTTGTTCAAAACAGCAAGAAAAATAGAATAGAATATGTCTAAGCATAAACTTAACAAGAAATATACAGGACCTGAACTAAGCAAAGCACAAAATCTAAATAAAGACCATTTAAAAGTTTTACATTTTTTAATTAGTTAATGTTATCAGTACTCTTCCTGTATTTATTGGTTCCCTGTCATGCTTGAATTAGAATTTCCATTCTAAGATTTGAAAAATTCAATAGTATTTTCTTTAAAACTTGGCTCAAATGCCTTTGCTATCACAGAGATGTCCCTGATCAGAAGTTAGCCCCCCAAATCCTCTCTTCCTTTATATAAAAATCACATTGCACATCACATCCTGCCTTATTATTAGTTATTTTTATTATTCTCCAAAGTCTTCTAGTAGATTGTAAGTAACCAAGGGAAGAAACCCCACTTTGAATATCTATGTATGTACTCCAGTATCCAGAATATGCCTTGCATTCAGTGCTACTTAAATATTTATGTAATTGAATTAACTGGTACTGTTTGTGTATATATCCAGTCCTCGCTAATTAGATATAAATTTATGTGAAAATTTGTGACTAGTTATTTTTTGCTTCGAAGAACTGTTCTGCCCTCTCTAGACCTGAGCCACACCCATTAAGAGCAGCACATGAGACTGGGGTCCTAGGACTTGCCAAGTGACTGGTGACCAGAATACCTAAGTGAGTAGGCAGGTCAGGCAAGGTGGTTTCTAGCACCAGGGGTGGCAAGTGTGGAGCCATAGCACCAAGTGGCATGAGCACATGCACACAAACACACACAGTGTAAGTGGGGCTGAATCACCTAACAGCACGACCATTCTGCCCCCAACAGTGGCATAGATTCCGCCTTGGTCATAGGTCTGACTGGTGAAGTTTTGGTGATGTCAAAGACCAGCTGTATATAGGTAGGTAGACAGGCTCTCAACTAGTTAAATACATTGAGTTATCAGCTCAGATGGATTAGTCCATTGCAGCCCCTATGCCCTTTATCCATTACTGGTTCCATTTCCTCTCTTCATTCTCTTGAGCCCATTCAAATATGGCTTTCAATCCACCAAAACTGCTCTGGTCAAGGCAATCAGTGACGTCTGGGTTGCTAAATGCAGTGGTCAATTCTCAGTCCTCACCTTACTTGACCTGCAAGCAGCATTGACCCACCTCACGATTCACTGTTCCTAGACGCTTCATTTGACTCTCAGGACACGATGCTCTCCCAGCTTTTCTCCTACCTCACTGGATGGTTCTTCCTGAGCTCTTACCACTGAGCAAACCTAAGGTGCAGTCCTCAGGCTGCTTCCTTTTTCTACTCATATTCATTTTCTTGGCGATCCCATCCAATCTTATGGCTTTCAATTCTATTTGCAGACAAATTCCAAATTTTATCTTCTCCGGCCAGACTCATAGATCCAATTGCATACTCAACATCTCGTTTAGCTAAAAGACATCTCAGACTTCCATTCCGAACTGAACTCCCACTCTTCCCCCAAATCTTCTCTTCTCACAGCCTCTCCATTTCAGGAGATGACAACCATCCAACTAGTTTTTAAAACAAATAACCCTAATGCTATGGGTGGATTAAAGGAAATGGAATATGTAAAGAACTTAGCATACTGCTGAGCAGTCAATGCACAATAAATGTTAGCTTCTATTATTTCTGGCTTTTCTTTTCTAGAAGGTTTCAAGAGGAGATCTGACTTGTAAAATTGAAGTTATCAGCTCCTTTTCATAATAACTAAATTTTATTCTTAGACACATGCAATTTCCATTTTAAGATTTCAATTAAATGAATTGAAGAAAATAAAATGTGCTACTGTGCTCATGGCTTAGCTTCTGAAAAAGAAGAAAAGCCACCTTTCCCAGTAAAACTGTTACAGATAAGAACCAAAGAAAATGTTACATAGCACAATGGCAATTTGAAGCATTAGAAATCTTCTCTTACCTAGCAGTAATTTTCAGCTAATCAGACAACTTGATCCTAGAAAATATTTTAAATGCATGGTTATATGAGATGTTAATATGCTATTCCCAGCTGTACACAGCTCTAGTTTCACAACCTGAAAGAATTTTGGGGATATGAGGAAAGTCATGGAATGTTTTTACAAAAGCTGGGATAAGTGGCCTCATATTATTAACCTGCAGTCCCACTCACTCTGTCATCCCACCTAATTATTAAGAATTTACTAGAAACTTTCTACCTATTAACAGTAGTATCTGAGTTATCAACTACATTGCAATAAGCCTTAATTATATAGGAAGCATCTTGGGTAAGTACACAATGCATAGATTAGACACATGGATATTGCTAATTTCACATTTAACCTGGCCCTTTAATATTTATGGTTTGCTAATACATATGGTAAGAGATGGTTTTTGGATAAGAAACAATGTTCATCTAATTTTAATGTTCATGGAAAATCACATTTATTCTTTTATCCATTCTCCTATCTTCACTTTCCTCCACTCCCTCCCCTATATATATATTTATATATGTCACCTACCATGTGCTGGGTAATGAGAAAAAACACTTTAACTCTTGTGTATAGCTCAACAGCTAGGTAGTAATGGCCTTGGATGTTTTAAAAGGGGGGAAATAACCTCAATATGAGATTTCAGTGGTTGACTGTGCTTAATTTGTTATTAGCTTTTCTTTGTCCATATTTAATTATATATTAAATTCGATGGTATTCTGATATTTTATATTCTCTAAAATTTATTAAATTTTGAAAAATTTATATTTTACATTACTTTTACTGAGTTACTTTTGCATATAAACTCCCATTGTGGGATCATTTTAGCTAGTCTATATATACTTTACATGCTAATTTTTATTTGTTTATTTTTTGTAGGAAGTCCTGGCTGAGCAAAGTTGGAAGTCCCAGTTCTCGCATTGACCGCACGGACTTTTCTAATGAAAAAACCATCTCTAAACTTGAATATTCTAATTTTAGTATTCGATACTAATAGAAATGATAATATATAGACTGCATTATAGACACTATATATTCTTATGTAGTAGGGTAATAGTAGCAGAGTAGTAAAAAAAGGAACACTGTTCTGAAAGCTACATTATACAGATTACTAAAAATGACACTGAAATAGTTTTACTCAACTGTTTTTCACTAATGCAAAAATTAGTATCTAAAATAAAAATGTCATTATAAAATATTTAATATGAGTATTTAATTTAAACTTGTCTCATGGAAACTAATTCTAATGAATGTTATAGCTTACATGTTATTTGGCTAGGCTAGACATAAAATAATAAAGTTAACCATTTAAAAAGTATTTTTAGGTACTGTTATCTGATTTGAATTCTAAAACCTTCCAAAAAAGAAGTGTTATTAAAGTTAAGTAATTTTAATTACTCAAAAAGAACCAGTAGTTAGATATAAACGTATATGATTATTAGTATAACCCAAAAATAGTATCAAAAAAGAGTTGAATTTTTAAGTTCTGATTAAGTGAGAACATGGTTCAGTACTTGGGTTGGCGCGCCTTAATGCATCTGTGAACTACTTTGTTCTGTATAGTGAACAGATGAGCGATGGCAACTGACTGAGAACCCACAATTTCAGTATAGCAAGCAGCAAGGTTTGTATCAACAACCCTCCATGATGGATATCCCTTACCCAGAACAACTGAGAGTCTCAATAAATCATACTATCCCCCAAATTTGGCCTATCATTTGGGGATTTTCACATGTAAATGATTTTTAAGGGGAAGTTTCATTTCTATACTACAGAATTACACGATTGAGAAAGGAAGACCTTTAACTCAAAATTTCAAATGTTGTGGGCATATACTTGTATAGATCCTTCAATGACTTACAAAATTTTAAAACAATGAAATCCTTCATTCAAAAGAAATTTACGTGGAATTTATTTCGTAAAGAAGGTGAAAAGACACAACCGGCATGATTGAAATGGGGCTGGGGGACCCTGGAACACTGCACATTTGGTCACGCTTTCCCTCCTGCATCTTGTCCTCCTTGGGGATGCAGGTTAGAAACCACCACTCTATCCATGGAAGAAATGTCCACTGCTGCCCTCCATGGCTTAGAGAAAGAATTCGGGCCTCTCTCCTATGCCTGCTGCAAGATCAGAATTGAGAAAAGGAGATGAAGAGTGGGCTGACTTTGTTCACTTGAAAGGTTAACTCCATGGCTGATAATATTGATATCAAATATATATGACAACACATTAGGGAATGACAAAGATATTTTTTAAACTTTCCAATACATGTAAAGAAATAAAGAACTTTCCTATTACTTTATAACATCATCATCATGTTAAGTATTCTATGTGTCAAATATTATACAGGAGAATCTATTCTGATACTCATTTGAGTTTTGCTCTCCTGGTTTTACCCACTCCTGGTTCAAGGAAGGTGGACAAGTCTTTGGGTTCCCTTACCTCAGGAGGGTTTTGGTGCCAGATCCCCTGGAGACAACATTCCTTGGAAGGTTTCATTTTAAAGAGGGCATTAGGTTGTGAGTTGAGGGGAAAGATAAACAGAGGCCTTTAGCAGGTAAAAGAGAAGCCAAAGTGACAGAGCCAAAGAGACAAGATTATTCAATACTTTGCAAAGGGACGAAAAGCCGTGGGTTTCCTAAGAGCTGGAGACCTGCGCCTTTCTCCTCAGGGCGCCTCTGTGGGATGGTTAAACCTGAGAAGGGAGCACCTGTGGTACATGCAGAAGAGCTGAATCCCAGCTGCAGGGGCTTCCAGCCAGATTCCTATCCCCAAAAGTGCTGCAAAGTATCCTGATGACAAAGGACCATGGTGGTGTGGACAGTAGTCATGGTAACTGGTGTGGACGGGAGACTTCCTCTTAATGCTCTCTCTGCATAAGGACCTTTACATGGTCGTTCTGCGAGAGGGCGCGAAACACCAGGATGGCACACTTACCTTCCCACCCACCGGACAGGTGGGGCTTGAAGCGGGCTCGGCTTCATTTAGAGAAAATAAAACGGGCATTTCTTGCACAGTCAAGTTTGAAAAAAAACAACACCTGTATGTCTTTATACATAAAAAGGCTAAGTGATTTTGGAAAAAGATAATCTCCGATGTGACACCAATATGTCACTTTTTATTACCCTGCTATGCTCTGCGAGTCCCCTTCCCAGCTCAGGTTACTAGGAAATCACAACTTGCTGGCACAATCTTCTAGCTGCACAAACTGAATCACAGTAGTTAAGGTTGCTTAATGATTAATACATAACAATTCTATTACTGGGTGAGAAATATTGTAAATAATTATTAAAAGTAGGTGTTCATGAATGGGTAGAAAGCAAGAGAAAAAAATGGTAAAGCAATGTGTAGAGGCCAGATACATTTTAACATTAAACATAATATGTCAAATTTCATATGGACTTACACAAAGAAGTTTTAATTCATATGTCACATTTGAATAATAACTGATACATTTAGTTTTGTTCAAATGAGACATTTTAAAAAACAAAAATATTAAGCAAAAGGTGGGTATCTACTTCGGTAACTATCAACCAGGAGTCTCAACATTCCACCTGTCCACACCTGTCTCTGGAAGCAACATATAAGAATTATGGGAGTATTATTTATAAAAGCAAACTTAATTATTTTTCATATTTATATAAAAATAACTGTCTTTATTTTTACTGACATTAAGACCGGCATGTAGATAAGTGGAACAGAATAGAGAGCGCAAAAATAAACCCATGTGCATATATATAACAAAGGAGGCAAGAATATACAATGGGGTAAAGACAGTCTTTTCAATAAATGGTATTGGGAAAACTGGACAGATACATGCAAAAGAATGAAAATGGATCACTTAAAAGTTTTTGTACAGCAAAAGAAACTATCAACAAAACAAAAAATCTACTGAATGGGAAAATATATTTACCAATTATATATCTAATAAAGGATTAATATCCAAAAGATAAAAGGAACTCATATAACTAAACACCAAAAAAAGAAGAGAAAAAGAAAAAAGAAAGAAAAAAAAATCCAAACTATCCAAATTTAAAAATGGGCAGAGGACCTAAATAGAAATTTCTCCAAAGAGGACATACAGATGGCCGATAAATATATGAAAAGATGCTCAACATCACTAATCGTCAGGGAAATGCAAATTAAAACCACAAGGAGATATCACCTCACACCTATCAGAATATCATCAATAAATCAACAAATGAGTGTTGAGGATATTCAGAAAAGGTAACTCATGTACTGTTGGTGGGAATGTAAATGGGTGTAGCCACTGTGGAAAATAGTGTGGAGGTTTCTCAAAAAATTGGAAATAGAGCTAACATGACCCAGCAATTCCACTTCTGGATATTTATTTTTAAAAAATCCAAAATTCTAATTTGAAAGATATATGCACCCTTATGTTTACTGTAGCATTATTTACAATACCCAAGATATGGAAGCAACCTCAGTGCCCATCAATAGCCAACTGGATAAAGAAAATGTGGTACATTTATAACGGCGGAATATTACTGTCATGAAAAAGAATGAAATCTTGCCATTGTGACAACATGAACAGACCTAGAGGTATTATGCTAAGTGAAATTAGACAGAGGAAGACAAAGACCATAAGGTTTCACTTATATGTGGACTCTAAAAAACAAAATAAACAACAAAACAGAAACAAACGCCTAGATGCAGAGAATAAATTGACGATGGCCAGACGGAAGTGTGGCGGGGTGGGGGGTGGGTGGTGGTGGTGAGGGGATGGGGGAAAAGGTGAAGGGAACAAGAAATACAAACTGCCAGTTATAAAAACAGTCATGGAATGTAAACTACAACAGAGATTATAGTCAATAATATTATAATAACTGTATGGTTTCAGATGGGTACTTGACTTATCAGGGCCCTCACTTCCTAATTATATAAATGTCTAATCACTATGTTGTATACTTGACACATGATAACTGTAATTGAAAGATTTTTTTAATTTAAAACATTTAAAGAAATGAAATAAAATTTTAAAAGCCTGTCTTTATTGTTTTCAACCTTGTTTGAAATTAGCCCACAGACTACAAGCACTGTGAGGCCAGCTTCAGTATTACTTTTCCTCCTTTTACGGCTACCAAGATCGGCGTTAAGGGAACCGGAGGGTAAAAAGCCTGTCTTTTTACAAAGTTAACTCATGAAATAAAGCTCAATAGTATTTTGGAGGGAATATGTAAATGACAGTCTTGACCAGGTGGGCCAGCCCATAGAAACAACAGGGATGTGGGAGAGAGAGGAGGTTTTTCTATTAGGAAGGGTATGGGCTTCTAAGCTCTAGAAGAAGCAATCCAAATTTCATCTGAGACTGGGAATTTCTGGGAATACCCTGGCGCCTGCAGAAAGCTTGTGTCTGCAAGGCAGGTGCTGTGCTAACTAAGAGCAAGAAGCACTGAAGGAGGAAGCTAACGGGGGCGGGTGGGGAATAGTGAATTTGACTTTGCTCGAAACTGGTCACCAATGTGATAACTAAATATTTTCAATTTTGTCTACCAAAGAAAACTTTCAGAAGCATGTATCTCTATACTCATACTTAGATAAGACAGAAAAACAGAACCTACTTCTAAAAATTAGCTTCGTGTTTGGATGTGTATAGTCCACAAATATATTTCATATAGTAGCTCTCCCTGACCGCCATAGAATGCTCACTACTTGGTTAAAAGGAAAAGATCTTCATGTCTGGAACTAATTTCAGGAACTGGAAATAGGCAGCATAGTATGGCAGAAAATATTCTGGTGTAGGGATCAGAAGACCTGCATCTGGGCACAGCCCACCTCTTAATTTGCTGTGTGCCTAGGTACCCTCAACTCCTAAACCCATAATTTGGATTAAATCGGGACTCTGGCAGGATTCCAGTAAGCCAGAGGCCTCCCAGGAGGTGGTACCAGGGCAGCTGCAGAAGGGCCACAAGAAAGATGGGCAGGCGAGTGCCCTAATCCCTGCTCCAATCAGAGCAGCCCTACTCTCATTTCTATCAGATATCAGGCTTCTCCATAAGACATCTTTTGAGAAGAATTCTGCCTAAAAGAAATAAACAAAAACAAAGACACTGGATTCGTATCTGGAGTCTTTTTTTCTAAATTTCTATTATTGTTAAACTTACACCTATTTCCTATCCTCTTGATTACTTCTGTCAAGCCAGTGTGGTATGTCTACTTTATCTTTAGCCATTTGCATTGAAACAATGCATACTTTGTGAAAAGTACTATTGGAAATAGATTCTTATTTTTCATAGTGGCCCCTAGAAGGGTCCAGGGTCACTAAAATATTTCTGTAATTGACTTTCAGTTGTCTCTTGTTTCTATTTTGATGTTACCAAAATGAAAAATATACAAGACAAAATACAAATATATCAGTGACTTAATTAAAAAGTTTTGTAAGCACATCTTGCAGATTTTAACCTAACATTTAGAATGATGTGAAAGAGGCAATTTTCCTTTTTCTTAACTGGTTCAAATAATTTTGAACAAAACAAATCTGATAAGAATTTTTAAATTTAGAATTAAAAGTCTAGTTACCGTATAATCTCTTTAGCAGGCTTTCCTATAGAAAACGAGCTTTTCTCCTGGAGAGCACGCTTTGTGCTTTCTCCTCTGTTTGGAGGTCAGCACACACTCTTGGTTGGATGTCCCAGATACTTCTTTCATCCTCAGACTACATTTTCTTGGTCTTAGTTTTATTTTCTATGTTGGCACAGTGGACGCTACAAGTAGCAGTGAATGTAAACCTCCGCTATGACTTTCCCCCTATTTTCTCATTTTACAAATACTAGAAGCAGCACAGAGAGAGACTCAGTAGATTCATTGTATTGGAAATGGAGTTTCTATTTCAAAACAATTCTGAAAAGCAAGGATTAACATCCATCACCTGGTCATTTGCAAGCATCAAAGCAGAATGTCTACTGAATTCCGGTCAGATTAATCTGAATTAAGAGCATGCTTAAGCAGACAATTGGCATAAAGTGGACAGACACAACATACCCTTGTTTTTTAGATGCAGTATCTATATCAACCAGAAAAAAAAAATGGAGCAGAAGTTGTTCTACTCCTTGGGTACTATTTTCTTACGTAGCAAAAGAAAAATCAACCTTCCTGTCTTCTCTCTGATCCTAACTGCCCTTCTTTCTCCGGATTATAATTCCTAAACCACAGCGCACAGGGGAGAGGACATGGAGTGGCACAGTGGGTAGTCCCATTACTTACAGCATGGAAGTCAAGGCCAGAGAACTTCCTAGGCGTCTATTGATACTTTATAACTTACTTTACACATCCTTTTACGTGTATGATGTATTTCATAATTTAAACAAATATTTAAGTTTCCTAGAGATCAGGATACTAGATTAGGGCAGATCAACCATTCCAAGGCCTTAGACCTGAGGAGGATACACTCTGTCAGCAAATGCAGTGTCTAACCAAACTCTCCTCATGAAAAGATGAATAAATCAGAAACAAAAATCAGCCCTGAAATTCAAAAAAATGCCATACCCAAGGCAAATGGAACATTATCCTTTGGAACCAGGGGAAGTACGTATCTTTAAAAGCTGTAAGAAAAAATAAAGTTTCAGGAACATATGCTATGTCCTCTATGGCATGTAGTAAAAGTTGATCTTTGAAAGCAGAGCAGGGAGCCACTGGGGAGAATGTGTGCAGATTAAAAGAAAATGTATGAATTAAGGAAAATTACTTGAAATATAAAAACCACATTCTGAAGAGAAGCCAACACACACATGCGATTACACACTTAGCGATGGAAACTATAGGAAACCCAAGAGGGAACAGGAAAGTTGCAATCTATCCTGGAATTAGTCACTGGCCAGTTTCATTAGTGACACAGCGCTGTGGCTGCCAACCCCAGCTGATTATCAGAATTATCTACATAGCATTTTAAATATACTTACTACAAGGCCCCACTCCAGACCTGATAAATCAGGGTTTTTCATGGTTTTAGTCCTTGAGCCTGCATGTTTAAAAATATCCCCTGGTGCTCTGGACAATCTGCAAAGCTCAGGGAACACCAGGGTAGAGAATAAATCTAAAAAGTTTATCAAAAAAGTAAAAGAACAAAGAAATGAAAATGTGAGTGTGAAAATGATTAATTTAGAGGAATGAGGGCACATATCTAACCCATCAGTAAATCAATATTAGAAGTTCATTGGGGGGGGGGGTGCGGGGGGCAGAGTTAAAACAGAAGGAAAACTCACTCATGATAGAAGAAAACTTTCTTGAGTTAAAAAGCTATAAATCATATAGTGTAAAGTTATACAGCTAAGAAGGGCTTGAGTTTTAAGCAAAAATTACTGAAAAGAGGCTCCTACATAAAGCCTGGCTAAAAAAAAAAAAAAATTTCAAGGTAAGAACTCTCTAGCATTCACCTCAAGAAGAACCTAATGGCTGCCCAGCAAGGCTTCGGTTTTTCTAAGCCATCAACTCCCCTACTCTCCTCGACAACCATTTCATAGCAATTCCTCACTCAGCCATGATTTTGCTTCCTATTTCCAGCAGAAGAGAACGTCCACAAGCCTCCCCCACTGCACCTGCCTACCTGCCTACATCTGTGCCCAAGGGCTTCCCTTACCTTCCTGCCTCTTACTGTGGATGAACCGTCTATGCTCCCATAAGGCAATGCCTGGATCCCACTTCCTCCAGGTCACCGCTCCTGCAGTTCTCACTCTTACATCGTCCATTTCCATTTCCTATTGAATTTCTCTTTCCCATCAGTCCACAAACATGCTATTAATGTCTCCCTCTCTGACCCCTCTAGCTACCACCACATCTCTCTCCCTTTTACAGATAAACTCCTCCAAAAATGTTGTCTATACTTGCTGTAATCCAGTCACTCCGTTTTTCTGCACTGTGATGGATCTAGTATTAAATTGGACTCTTTGTAAAAAATACAAGAAAAGACATTCTATGTCAGAGACATAATGGATTACTCTGAAAAATATAAAAATCAGTTATATGTCAAAACGTTGTCATTTGCCTAACTGTATATCATAATTTTCAAAGGGAAAGAGCTTTGCATTTATGGTTGCATATACTTTAACAAATACTTTAATAAAGTAGAAAATAAAATTACCTTAATGGACCAAAATTGAGATGAATAAACGATTTAATATTAGATTTTTAGAAAATTGAGAGGACATACTGTAAATTCTCCCCATCTGTCTATGACCTCTTCCTCATCCCTCCTTCATACCAGTTTGTTTCAATTTAGCAACAATAAACCTCTTACTGGGCCCCACTAGTGCCTCCAATATGCAGTCTGAATAATACATCTGAGACCTCAGCATTCTGGGATTTAAGCTATAGCTTAACTCTGGTTTTAAAAAGAATGCCAACGCCCCATTCATTTTATTGTTTCACCCTTTGTTTGAAGACAGAGTGGGGGGAAAAGCATTAGCTATTTCCACATGTCATCAAATGCGGGTGGCTCTCCATGTTTAGAGCTGTCCGTCCAGGGCACATCACAGGGCTTAACTCGGCGGGATGTGTATACACGGGCATCGTTGCCAGGCATGAGTGCAAACGCTACCAATACAAGGACAAATTCGACCAGCACATCCTTTAGCAGTAAACGTTTTGAAAGATTACAATTAACATTGTCCAAAGACAAAATGTGGGTGTTTTAAATGGTATTTGTATGATTAAATTTGTAAACATCACTTTGAGATATGACAGAGAGATGATTTTAATGCAAATCATGTCTTTCCAACCCATAACGTGCGTTGTTTTTTAAGTGCTGGCTGTCCCTAAGCAGCTCACAACCTGACTAGGAAACAAGACATTCACAATCACAGATCTAGAGTAAAATTCCCAGGTAATAAACAAATGATGTCATGGTACTGTGGCTTGTGTAGCGTTAGTCCTAACATTCAGGCCTGATACTGTGTGCTGCCTTACATCTTGCAGGGCCTCAGACGCCCATTCTCTTCCCCACTCGCTCCCACGGAGAAGATCCCCTAACCACCCCTCTTACCGGGGACCAGATGCACCTCCTGCCCATCCCTAAATAGCGAGGTTCAGTTCCTCGCCAGCCTGCAAAATTATTTCACAAGCCAATCCCATCCTCCAGTGGAAACCAGAGGTGACCTCATCCTCCTACCACTACGAAGCCTGCCTCCCACGGCCTCTGTTGTTCCGTTCTCATGTGGCCCCGCGCAGCATGGTGTCCTACACCCCTTGGCTGTGGTACATGTCGCTAAAAACTGCTGCCAGTGTTGGGTGTCATGTGTTCTGCCACCCCAAAATCCTAGGGCAGGAACCTCTTCCTCATCAATTGGGTGAATAGGAGGTGGTTAGAATCGGCTATATCTCTTAATACTATAAAAGGTCCCAATTTAGAAAAAGATCCTTCTGGTGGCTGGCTATACAGGTTTAGTGAAGTAGCTTGGTCTAGATGGAGAATGGTGTGAAGGGTTTGATTTTGCATGAGGCTTTGGTCGCATTCTGGGATTCTCTCTGAAGGAGTATACAGACAAGAAATGATAGCTAAGTAGCGACAAAGTACTGATTTCATTAACGGAACAAAGATCTAGCGACAATGGAGAACTTGAGAAAAAGCTAGATTACAGAAATTAAGTTAAGGCAGTAGGCCAAGGTGAGCCTTCTTACTTCCTATGCACCATCCCTAAGATTCTATACCCTCTTTCCAAATAGCTGTATGGTCATGAATGACAGGTCCATCGGCTGCATCCAGCTGCAGGTAGAACAAGAGGGTGGGGATGGCCAGGCCAGCGGAGCCAGAGAGGGCAAGGGTGTGACATCCCTGAGTACTGACCTTGAATACAATGAGCCCACCCTCTAGTGCAGTGGTTCTCAACCTGTGGGTCGAGACCCCTTTGGGGGTCGAACGACCCTTTCACAGGGGTCGCCTAAGACCATCGGAAAACACATATATAATTACATAGTGTTTTGTGATTAATCACTATGCTTTATGTTCAATTTGTAACAATGAAATTGGGGGTCACAACATGAGGAACTATATTAAAGGGTTGCGGCATTAGGAAGGTTGAGAACCACTGCTCTAGTGAAATGTCCCAGGCAATGTCCATTTCTGACAGTCTGCTGATGAGTTTGTTCTCCAGAGCAGTGCAAGTGGGTGGAGAGAGGGATACCAGAAATGCAGCGACAATTTCCTTCTAACCCAAGAGCTGAGGCTAAAATAAGTTCTTCTCCCCAAATAGGAGGGAAAGCAGTTCACCTAAGTAAAACTATCTCCATGAGCCGAGTAAAACAGAAGTGAGGATGGACAGACTGTTTGGACCAGAGCAGCCAAGCTGTGGGGCTGTGAGGTCAGTGGAGCCAGTGTCCAAACTAAGATTTAAGCCCTTTGAGAGTGTGAAGTCCAAAGCCAGACGGGGCTGAGAAACTACCAGAGAAAAAATATGCAGCTGATGAAACACATGAAGTCTTTCCTGCCTAAACAGTAAGGTCTCAGGACACTCCAGTGAGTCCAGTCTCCCCATAACTCTCAGCGAGCAGTTCCAGAAGCAGGGGAAAGCAGTGGCTGGCAGGGGAAGAGCAGGGACCATACAAAACGGACCGGATGCTTCTGCCATTCATTCAGGAGACAGCTACTGAGAGTCTGCCAGACGCCCCCACTGTGCCTGGGGCTCGGCACACAGACGCATATGAGACCACCTCAACCTTTAAGACCCTTATATTCTTAATGATGCTAATAGATAGCAAGTGGCTGAGTACCTACCATGTGCCAGGGAGTCTTTTAGCTTCACAAAAGCACTCTGAGGAAAGCGGTACAGCAATTACTAGCATTTACAGATGAGGAAACTAAGGTTCAGAACGATAAAAACTTGCTCAAAGCCATGTCACTAAGAAGCGGTTTCAATCCAGGGCACAGTTTGGTTATATCCCTTCATATATGAATGAGAAGCAAAGAGAATATTTTAAAAAAGGAAGCAAAATTTTAGTTCTATTTATACAGTATTCAGTTCAGAAAGAAGACTATCCTGGATTTAAGTAAAAAAAGTATAAACATTTTTTTTCTTAGAGAGGTAAAGATAAAAAGTTTAAAGAGTAGTAGCCATCAGAAAAAAAATCACAAGTCTCATAATACTATATATGAATAGAAAATGATAGAAAGAAAATAATAAGTTTAGGATATAACCCCATGAAGTATGCTCAAGATAAAATTATATGGTTTCCATATATTTTATTTTATATAACTGGAAGCAATCATTAGGGAAATAACATACTTAGAATTACTATATTTTCCCATTAGTGAGGTTTTCTGTTCTCATCCATCAAACCACATTCCAGTTAAAGCAAAAGTCTGAAGGTAATTATTTGATCCTATTGTCCACACTATTCAGGCCCATGTGCAGAGAGGGAAGCGGGAGTTGGGAGATCACCTTGTGGATGAGCTTCTCAGCCTGACATTCTCACAGAGATGAACTCTGGCTTAAGATAAGGATTCATAGAAGGCTCAACCAACAAACAGAACCTAAAATATAAACAAAAAGCAAAATGAAAAGTTTTGCAGAAGAGGCTGATGCAAAATATATGCTGATGCAAAACGCATTTTCCAGGAGTTGCCTTGTTCTATGGAACTACCCCAGGAAGGTGATGTTAGTTCACTAGCAAGGCCCAACTGATGCATTTAAGGAAGGGCAGTTTAACAAAGCTCTTTCATGTGAAACTGCTCCTTTCAAAAGCACGGAGACTCAGAGAGGTCAGACTTGCCCGACCTAGGTTTCCAACACCGGAGCCCAGCTTTGTATTCATTGTGGTAACTCATTACCTGCAACAACAATGGCTCACAAGGCTCCCCTGGTGCCATGAGTTTGACTAGCCATGATCCAGATAAAGTAAGGACTGTAGCCTTTCCCGTACCTATTCTCTACATGGCAAAAAAATTGCAGACATGCCAGATTTCCTCCAAATGTTGCCTATCTTCTCTTAAAGCATGGGGAAATCCTGTAAGATCTCTTTTCCTGAATCTTACAATGCATTATTAAAGCCTCAGAAGTTGGTAAAGAAAGAGAAAACTGCAATCAGGTAAGTAGTTTGCTTCCAAACTTATAAGAGGATAAAAAACATGGCTAAGTTTCCAAACTCTTAAAAAGCTTATAAAAACCGAAATAATTAACTATAACTTGAAGCACATAATACCATTATAATCACATTAGGGGGGAAAGATAGATTGGAATAATAGTTTAAAAGTGATGACTTGTAAAATGTTTATTTGCGATACCATTAGGTATTTGAGGTGAACTAAACTAGCCCTTACTAATGAAAAGTATTGCACTTTTCTATTTAAAACTTCAACTGTGATTTCCTTTTAGGTATATATATATATATCCTTTCAGTTAAAACCTTCCTTTTTCTTTAAATGGAAGCTCAAGTTATCTCCTAACTCTTCACTTTTGTTACAGAAAGAAAGCATTATTAAATTTATCACAGATCCACCCATTCATTCATATAAAAAAAATTACCATTGTCTATCAGTTCATTAGCTTTGTCTTAAATTGTGGCACTATGTAAGTTCATGAGTCTAAGTGATTCTGTGTGCTTATTCTTGATTGCTGTTGTTTCTGTTTTACCAACCATAGAACCTAAACGCCAGCTCTAACTACTGCACACTGGCCAAAACGCATTGTGTATTGAGGTGTTCCACCCCCCCACCCCACCATCACTGAACAGTTATCATGTTCTCCCCCATCACAGCCTTCCTGTCTTGAAAAGCTTTCATTCGCCATGGACTCATAACTTGGGCCAATTTTTGTCTTTCTTGTTATTTGCACCCACTTTCATACCATAGTGTTCCTAATCTTTCCATTAGGAAGACCTCTTTAGAATTTTACACTCAATTTTTATTGCCACTATTTAAAGTAAGAGGTGGAGAAACTAGATGTAGAGGCAATGAGGTCTAAGAAACAGAAGTGGACCCAAAATCAAGTCCTAGCTGCATCACACTCCAGCTGGATGCTCCGACAATGGGTAAGGGTTAGAGAGGGTGGTAGGAAATAATACTCACTGAGTGCCTACTTTGTGCCAGGTGCTTTACACATGTATTATTTCATATAACAACCCTACAAAATAAGTTCCTTTATCCCTACTCTTTTGGGGTCTTATTCGTTTATTTTTGTAAAGCTTAACAAGAGACATATTCAAAATCTAAAGCTCAAAGAATTTAAATCACTTGCCCAGAGCCTCAGAGTTTTAATAACAGAGCTAGGATTTAAACTAAGGTCTAACTCACCAAGTCAATAAATATTAGTTCTTCTGCCCTAGGAAAAGAACAGCCATGGCAATTTGTACCATCAAAAGGGATCAAAGGTAGATTTTATGGGCAAACATTGAAGAACTGAATTGCTTAGCTTAAAATGAAGTTTTAATTACCATTTTTTAAATGTGGAGATTCTCTGAGGAATTTGTTGACACAATTATTATCTGTGTCCATAAGAAAACACTTAAAAATTAAAAGTTGTGTGCGCCCTGACTGGTTTGGCTCAGTGGATAGAGCGTCAGCCTGCAGACTGAAGGGTCCCAGGTTCGATTCCGGTCAAGGGTATGTACCTTGGTTGCGGGCATATCCCCAGTGGGAGATGTGCAGGAGGCAGCTGATCGATGTTTCTCTCTCATCAATGTTTCTAACTCTCTATCCCTCTCCCTTCCTCTCTGTGAAAAATCAATAAAATATATTTTTTTAAAAATTAAAAGTTGTGTGTATTTTGTAGGATATAAGGAAGAATTTTTCTAGGTCAATCTCATTAATAGGGCGTATTATCTGCAGGGTACTTTTCTAGGTGCAAAGGATCTCAAATGAATAAACTAAAATCTCATGGCCCAGTGAGAATAAGCCAGAGTAGACAAGATGCTCAATACATGTTGTATTTCTCAATAATTAGATTATAAGATAGCCTGTAAGATGATCACATAGACCTGGAATTCTTTTTTTTTTAATAATAATATATTTTTATTGATTTCAGAGAGGAAAGTAGAGGGAGAGAGAGATAGAAACATCAGTGATGAGAGAGAATCATTGATTGGCTGCCTCCTGCACTCCCCCTACTGGGGATCGAGCCCACAACTCAGGCATGTGCCCTTGACCGGAATCAAATCTAGGACCCTTCAGTCCGCAGGCCAACGCTCTATCCACTGAGCCAAACCAGCTAGGGCAAGACCTGGAATTCTTTAAATGAACAAGAAAAATAGCCTTTAGGTTGCTACAAGACACACACACACACACACACCATCAAAACTAGACAGCTTAAACTGGTGATTCCTAACCTTTTGAGAATGGTGACACTCCAACAATCTTTCATTTTGCAATGTTCATTCCTCAAGAAGCTATATGCCTGTGGCTATTCATTCCACCAATCTTTACTACATGATCACTCTGCTAGAACTCTCCAAATTCATAAAGTATATACAGGCTTCTTCTTTCAATCAGGTGAATAGCAAAACTAGAGATGACTAACAATGATTTTGGAGCAACTCAAGCTGACTGTATTTATGTAAGTTATCTCAAAAGATTTCATAAAATTCAATTTTTATTTATTTATACAGCTATATGAACAAATGCAAATATACCCAGGCACATGTCCAGCATCACGTATATCAGAAGTGATCTATATGATTTATACTAGAGATGTTTACCTTTCAGGAGATGCAACACCTCATGATTATTTGTTCTGTAATGTCTCTCTCCCTCTCTTAAAAATCACTCAGCTTCGAACTTATACCAGAAGAAAGTTCAGGGTCCCTTTTATACCTGTAATTCATTTGAACCTACCCATCTTCAAAGATAGGCAAATCTAATGCTAACGTCTGTCATTCCCATTGCCCCCTAATGTGTATTTGAGTTTGATAAAATTCTTATAACCTAAGGTCATGAAATAAAAACAATGTAATGTATGCACTTGAACTTTCTACTGTACTAATTATAATAGGAAGAATACTAACAGCCAACTCTTAATGAGTGCTTACCATGAGCAAGATAAGTCTTCTGCATGTATGTAACCCTTATAACACATGTGTATCAGGCAAATAAACTATCTTTAAAAAAAGAAATTAAAGATAGCTTTGGTTTATGCTGTATCTTTGAGGTCCTTACCTGTATCACAAGTACATCGCTGAAGAAATGACTGAGAGGAAGCTGGGGCCACCTGGGCCTCAGCTTTCCTACCAGGTCACACAGACATACCACTCGTTATTTTTGGCATTTTCCTACGGTTCAAAAAAAAGTGGTGACAATTTTCTGCATCTATAACATTTTGGATGAGCCATTTCCATCCTATTTTGTTTCCTCACATATGGTGTTCTAGCTCAAATAGCATTGGTATTTTTAACTTGCACAGTATCAGTAAACTACTTTGAATTACTCTTGGCTGACAAGTATCCAAATTACCTAACACAAATGAGAAAACTGCATGTATTATGTAGGCTAGTGTGTTCACTGCCTTTCAGCTATAAATTTTCCAATAGAATCAATATATTTTACAGATGCCCTGACCGGTTTGGCTCAGTGGATAGAGCGTCAGCCTGCGGACTGAAGGGTCCCAGGTTCATTTCCCGTCAAGGGCATATACTGTGGTTGCGGGCACAACCCCAGTAGGGGGCGTGCAGGAGGCGGCTGATGGATGTTTCTCTCTCATCAATGTTTCTAACTCTCTATCCCTCTCCCTTCCTCTCTGTAAAAAATTAATAAAATATATTTAAAAAGAATATATATATATATATATATTTTTTTTTACAGATGGAAGAGATCACAAAGATGATGTAACCTGGCTACTTCTTTTTACCAGTGAGAATCTCTAGCAGAGAAGTTGAAGTGTCTCTCCTAGGTCAGATCAGTAGTTAGTAGTAGGAAAAAAGTAATAGCAGTCCAGCGCTTTTTCTACATGAAAATGTAAGTATTATTTTAAAATCTACATTATTTGTCAGAGGACGTATCAATCATAAACAACTGGCTAGTTTTTATAATACTGTATTATCATCACTACTGAAATTTAATACTTGTAACAATTGGTTATATAATGTGGTTATGCATCATGGCTGCTCTCAGTTATATCCTGTATGTCTGTTTTGGACCCATATCTACATTGTGACTGTGGTAGGCACGTATTTTTAATGTTCCCTATATCCCTCAATAAATATACACACATATGAACCACATAACAGTTGGAGAGAGATTGACAAAACGATACTTACAGTTTAGACGAATACTCCAAGACTCAAAATGAAACGGAACAGCTGTCATTCTGTACGGCTGCAGGTGAGTTTGTTTTGAGAGGGAGAAAGTCGAGAAAAGTCCTCATTTCTTCTTATCAAGCAGTTGGGATTGTCCCTGATGCGGAGTCGTTTTAGGAGTTTGAGGAGATTGGTAAAGGCTGGAATAGAAATTAGAGGGAATGATGAGATCGTTGACTAAGCCTTAAGACATGTGGTAAAATATGCCAATCAAATTGCTCAATAAAAACAGTAGCTAATAATGACCAACGAGTGATGAGATGTCTGGCGCTCCTTCCAATACTCTGACAGTAGTAAATCATCGAAACCTCACAACCACCCCAAGCACTGACCCCATTTTGTGGGTGAGGAAATTGAGGTGCACAGAAGTTTGATCATCTGCCCAAGAAAACCAGCTCCTGAGTGGTGGAGCCGGGGCATATGCCCCTATTCATAGTATAATGATCAGGATAAAACCAGTTAAGTAGAGTTGGCCCTCTCTATCCTCAGGTTTCTAGCCCCAGAATCCAACCAATTGCAAATAAAAAATATTACATTTTTGCTGACGTGCACTGTGTATTTAGGCCATGATGGTTGCATCTGTACTGAACATGTACAGACTTTTTTCCTTGTCATTATTCCCTAAACAATACAGTATAACTATTTACATAGCATTTACATTGTATTAGGTATTATAAGTAATCTAGAGGTGATTTAAAGTATACAGGAGGATATGTGGGGTTACTTGCAAATATAATGCCATTTTATATAAGGAACTTACTTGAATATCCTCAGATTTGGGTGTGGGGGGTGGGGTGGGGAAGTCCTGGAACCAATCCCACAGGGAAATTGAGGATGACTGTATACAGTGTTTAAGACAGTCTTCATATTTATTTACCCTCCCACCCCTTAATCCCCCAAACACACACATACTAGTACATAACCACACATTCCCAGACACTCAAGTCTTACTTCTATTCATATACTCTTCTTCCTCATAGGACTTAAGCTCACATATGTACAAGGAGTCCTAGGGCCAACCTCCACTCTCCCACATTTCTTCAAGGTAAACGTAAAGACAAGCTAATACTGACTCTGGGTCACAAAACACACGCGCACACATAGCCCAACACATAGCAGAATTCAACTCAGTAAGGATTTTTCTCCTCCCATCATCCAGGGAAATGCATGAGTTACCACGACAGATGCCAAAGACATTTGGCTCTGGCAGTGGAAACTGGGAGGCGATGGTGAAATGAGGTAAGAAATTCCAGGGCCAGAAGGTGGAGGCAGGTCATCAGCTGCTTTTCCCTGGAGCTTGCTCTCTTGGATAAGCGCTACAGGAACAGGGCCCCACCCGCCGCGCGAGCCCGCAGTCCCCTGGCCGACGCTGAACCCGGCTGGGGCCGCAGCAGATGCACGCACCGCGGGGAGTCTCATTGGCAAGATCTGAGTGCTGCCGCAGGGCCCAGGAAAGGGGTTTTGTCAGAAATGGTGAACCCTGAGAGCCAAGCTTTCTCTGCAAAGACTAGGCAGCCCAGGAGCAGCGAATCGTGACTTGCACCGTGTTTAATGGCTCTCGGGAAAACAAGTTTCTCTCCTCCTGCCTGCACTTTGCCGCCCGCTCCCGCAGCTCCCAGCTCCGGGGGGAGGTCCAGACAGACTCTAGCTGCGGGACCGGGACACTGGCAGCGTCGCCCCAGGGCCAAGGGGAGGCTCCAAACGGCCCCTCACTGATCCCAAGGGTGGGGTGGGCCCTGATAAATACTCTTCCTGGCCAGATTGCGGGAAAGCCAAGTTCAAACGCAGGGTGTCCAGCCTGGGGTAGGTCCGGGAAGGAAGCCGAGAGATCCGGCCAGCCTCCCTCGCCCGCCGCCGGAGCAGTGGACTCTCCAGCTACCCTTGGAGCGGGAGCTGGAGCCCGGTTACTGCGCATGCGCTCCGGGTTCCACCTCCACCCCCGCCGCGTTCCCAGGCCGCGCTTCCAAAGGCCTCCGTCGCTTAGCAACGCTGAGTCACAATCGCCGCTCCGAATGCCCTTTTCCTGGCAGAGCTTAGTCCCTGATCGACCCCTGAGGCTCCTCGCTGCCTCATGTCAGGTCTTAGGAGCCCATGGAGGCAAAGGAGGATAAGCAGCAGTAAGTGCTGGGGTTTGATTTTCTATTTTTCCTTCCAAAAAATATTTTCCTCCTTCGGGGGACCGTTAATTGAGTCACCTCCATGTAGGAGGGCTTTTCCTCTTCCAGTCCCCCATCACTGTCTCATTTCTAGTACTTGAGCACTTACAGTACTACTTTTGAAAACGCACTGTTTACCGGGCATCTACTGTGTGTCAGGTTCTTTACAGGCATTGCCTGGCCTAAAATTCTTGAAGTCATCTTGAATTATCCACTCTTTCTCACACACCATATCTACATGATGTAATTTTATTTTTTATTATTTTCAGTTCTTTTATTTTTAAAAAATCTTTATTGTTGAAAGTATTACATAGGTCCTCCTTTTCCCCCATTATGTAGACTTTATCTTTAAAATATATCCAGAATCCACCACAATTAATGCCTTACACTATCACCCCATCTGGTCTAGGTACCAGCGTCTCTTACGTGGACGGTACAATGGCCTTTGCTTCGCTCCTTGTCCCTTTCCAGCCTTCTCAACACAGCACTCGAGTGGGCTTTTTACAAAGCAAATTAGATCACTCTTCTCCACTGGCCATTGCAAAGGAAAAGCTAAGGCTCCAACAATGGCTTATGGGGCCTACACATCGGGCCCCTTTTCCCTTACTTGGCCTTATCTACTACTTGCCCTCTGACTCAACTCTGCCCCAGCACACAGGCCTCCTGCTGTCATCAGCAATGGTTCTCAAAGTGTGGTCCCCAGGCCAGCATCACCTGGGAACATATTAGAAATGCAATTGTTGCAAGCTTCCCACCACAGGCATACCGACTCAGCAACTCTAAGAGCAGGGCACAATAATCTGGGTTGAACAAGGCCTCCAGGTGATTCTGATGGATCCTAAATTTTGAGAACGATTGCATGGCTCGTTATGATGTGGAGCCAGTACTCTCTGCTTCTAAAGCCTGTATTTTTGTCACCGCACAGTGGTCCTCAAACTCTAACGTATATAAGAATCACCTAGAGAGCTGGTTAAAACTGGTTCCTGGGAACCTGCGCCAGAGATTGTGTTTTAGTAGTTTGGGGTAGGACCTATTCTAACAAGCTGACAATTGATGCCAATGTTGCTACTCCAGGGCCCACTCCTTGAGCACCATTGTGAAGACAGTTGTACTTCTGCGGCACAGCCTTGGCAGCTAAAGTTCACTCTGCTGGGTTCTCTTCCTCTTTCCTGTCTTTTTCATTTGCCACCTTCATAATGCAGCCTCCACACTATCTAAAAATGCAACTTACCTCCCCTATGCATGCACTCCCTTCTCCCTATTCCCTTCTTTAGTATTGTCCTTAGTACTTAACACCACCTAATACAGGCATACTTTTTCTCATGGTGCTTCGCTTTATTGCGCTCCGCAGAGGTTGTATTTCTTACAAAGTGAAGGCAAGACCCTCCACCAGCAAAAAGATTACACCTCGCTTTATTGTGATACTTGCTTTATTGTGGTGGTCAGGAACCAAGCTGGCACTATCTCCGAGGTATGCCTGTATGTGTTCTACTTATTATTTTATTTTTCATCTGCCTTCCCCACTGGAATGTAAGCTCTGTGAAGGCAGGGATTTTTGTTTGATCACTCGTGCATCTTCAGTGCCTCACAACAGCACCAGAGGCATAACTCAATAAAATATTTGTTGAAGGAATGAATTATTCTGATGTTTAGTTACTCACACCATGAGTACTTAATTGGGTGGATGCTTAAGTATGCAAGCAAACAGACACAGTCCTTTCCTCCAAGGACCGGTTCCAGTACAAGCATTTTGCTGGGTTACAGCTATGAGAAGCAGATGGAAAAAACTAATGTCAGAAGTCTACAATGACGAATCAATCACAACCTTTAAATTAATGTTTCTATCTATGGAAAGGTAATAGGAAAAGCCTTAGAAGTTATTTACACTTTACCAGGAATCAGCTTTTCCAAATCCTTTACGGAGAGCACTTTTTGTTGGGATGCAGGAAGTAGGATCCAAGGGTGCTGAATGGTGTTTGTGTGTATTAGAGTAAGGGCTGGGAGTGTACCGCTAACACAAAGCCAGAGCAAAACAATTCCAGGAGATTCACTAGTGGCAGTAAATCTTTTAATGGCTCATTAATATATAATGGTCCGGATGGTGGGGACCTAATGATAAATGAAACACAATCTTTGCCTTCATGGAACTTATTGATTAGTAAAAGGTATTGTAGTGCGTACCAAAATCATGTAAACAACAAGTGGGTACATAAATAATTAACTGTGGTGTTAGGAAAGACATGAACGAAATACTAAAATGGAGACTACATGGAGTGAGGAAGGAGAAACCTTAGGAAACGCTTCTGCGATGACTTCCAGGCTGAGACGTAAATGTTAGTGAACCAGGTGTGCAGGGAGGCAGGCGTTGGGAACGAGCCAGTCCAGGCAGAGGGAAGGCAGGATGTGCAAATACCCGAGGGGAACAAGACTGGTGCTGAAGGAAGGGGGGCTGGAGAAGTGAGTCGAGAGAGGCTTGAGTGCAACTGAAGACTTTAGCTGGACAGGGTCTCCCAGGACCGCAGAGCCACGGTATGAAGGCAGTATTTATTGTAAATGCGATGAAAAGATATTGGAGCGTTTGACTGGAAAAGGACTGGATAAAGGAGACGGACTTGTCTTTGGTTTGAAGTAAGGGAGGGATTATATTTTAAGGGATTATATTTTAAAAGCTTCTATGTAAAAGTATTCTAATTCACATGTTCCATTCTTACCTTTACTTTTCAAGTACATGGCATTTAAAATACTCCCTTTTAGGATGTCTATTACAACTTATTTAAAAGAAGAAAAATCTATAAACTATTTCCTTCTAGACATTTCTTTAACATTTTAAAGAACTCAGTAACTTTCTTTTTTTTTTAATACCAGTATAGTTATTAGAAGCAAAAAGTGATAAGAAATTGAATTGCTTTGATGCCTGCACAGTGGTCTTTTCTTGATTAATTCTTTTGGTCATTTGGTAGTTTTTATAAGTTTTCCAGGTGAGCTTTTAAAATTAAATAGTCTTCCTCATCCAGATGGATGAATTTACTAGGTAACTAATTTTTAAAGATGAGTTAAGATTAATAAGTATCAGCCACATGACAAAATACTGCAAACATGCTTCGTAAGTGTGATCAAATCACTACTCTTCTACTCCCAGCGAGAGTCCGTACACTGCACTGGTATATTGGAATAAATAATCATTATTCACACAAATCCCTTTATCTCATATAATTTAGAGTGAGAAGATGCCCTCTCAAATTTTAATAGCCTGAGCCCCTTATTAACTATAATAAAGGCTAATAGTCTTGACTGACACTTGAAATATATTTAACTCTTATATAATTATAACTCAGTACTGAAATGCTCATTGAGATAAATGATTTACTATTTTACTCTGTTTTTCAGACAGCATAAAGTAGAAGATGCTGGCATAGTGTATAAAACTGAAAAAGAGGAACTCAAACATGAAAAAGAGCCTGGAAAGAGCATACCACATTCAAAACCATGTGTCAGGAGACGCCGTGTATATTATGCTAAATTCATTAACACAAATGCAAGAACATGCAATGAACCAGTTCCCTACATAGATCCCAAAATAGGGACAGAAAATCAGGTCGGACACATGTTCATTATATACAACTAAGATTTAGATTCAGAAGCTGTTTTGCAGGATAATTTAGTCACAGACTACTTAAAGGATGTAACATATGTCAGACTAATACTAATACTTTTTATAATCCAACTAGAGGCCCGGTGCACAAAATTTGTGCATGGGTAGGGTTCCTAGGCCTGGCCAGCAATCAGGGCCGACTGGGGCCTTCCGGCTGCTGGCTGGGGCCTTCCTTCATTCTGTGCCACCCCCTGGTGGTCAGTGCACATCATAGTGAGCAATAGAACTCCCGGTCGAACTCCCAAGGGGACACTTTGCATATTAACCTTTTATATATACAGTGGGGCCTTGACTTACGAGTTTAATTCCTTCCATGACGGAGCTCGTAACTCAAATTACTCGTATGTCAAATCAACAGTGAACGAGTGAGACACGTGATGCTGGGCTGATGTGTGGCGTTCACTGTGACGTTCGCTGCGCCAACTAGCGGTGGGGTATCTGAAGCTGGCTTGTGACCCGAATTTTAGCTCGCAACTCAAAGCAAAAAATCGGCCGAGAAATGGCTCGTATCTCGAAAAACTCGTTAGTCGGGACACTCGTAAGTCAAGGCCCCACTGTATATATAATAGTTTAAAGCAATAGCCTGGAACTACTCTCATATAACTTTTGCATATAAACCATATACAAACACACATATTTCATATACATTACATACATTTCATTATATATATTCCATATTCATTCTAGAAAAATGATTTAGATTCCTTCCATATATATATAGCCACACAGTAGTGCTTGGAGGTTACTGAAGAAATATCTTCCATAGTATTTGTAACATATTCTAACATAAAAACTTCCCATGATACCTGATAATCAGGTGGTTTCTATAAAACAATAGTTACCATTTATTGAAAGTGTATGAAGTGTTAAGAATAAGCTAAGTGTATCATATGTTATATCCCTGAATCTGCACAATAATTCCTAGGATGTATTATTGGAAATATTTTACAGATGATAACATACTCCAAAAAGTAAATTAACATGTCTGAGACTACAAAGTTAGCAAATGTCATAGTCACATCTCTCTGGTGCAGGACTATTGCTTTAGCCAAACCACACTCTTATTCACACTATTATAGTAAATATATTCCATTATCATATTTTATTAAATTTGTTAGTGTTTTTTTTTGAGGTATAATTTATCAGTCTCCCACTGCTACTGTTACAAATAACCACAAACTTAAACACTAGTTTAAAGCAACACTAATTTATTTCCTTACACTTCTGGAGCTTAGAAGTCTCAAATCAGTCTCATTGGCTATAGGCAGGGCTGGTTCAGTCTCATTGGCTATAGGCAGGGCTGGTTCCTTCTAGAGGCTCTGAGGGGAGAATCTGTTTCCAGTTTCTAGAAGCTGCCTGCATTCCTTGGCTCATGGCCCCTTCCTGGTTAAATCTCTCTCTCTCTCTCTCTCTCTCTCTCTCTCTCTCTCTCTCTCTCTGCCTCTCCTGCCTGACAGCTTCTAAGTACCTTTGTGATTACATTAGACCCACCTAGATAATCTGAGATCATCTTAACTCAATCACAGCCCCAAAGTTCCCTTTCCCTTGTAAATTTGGGTATAGTTGTGAGTTAGGTGTAGTTGTGATTTAACTTAACATTTGAATAGAAGTTTGTTTTAGAGGAATCTCTTTACAGTGATAACACGAACTGTTTCTATAAAACTGCACACCATGACAAGTATGTGTGGATGTGAGGCGGGAATTTCTGAGGTCAGATATGCTTTAATATCACGTAGTAAACCCTTACATGGGCAGTTTTAAGACTATTTTATTAAAAATTATTTGGGATTTAAAAGAAATTTACAGACGAGGCCTACACTGGGGAAATAAGCCTGGTACCGAGATCCAGGTTAGTGATGTTCTCAGATATTTTACAAAAGTCAATGAATGACTCTCCTGAGCTCTAGTTCTGGCTGAAGGTAAACCAGACTATTAACTGAACCCATCCTTACCCTGGAGATGCTAAGGAAAACATGCTGGTTTGAGAATAGAAATATGGAACATAAAAATTTTAAAATTAAATCCAACTGATTTTCTCTTACTTCTAATTCATATGTCTCTTGGAAAAAAATAATATGAACAAAAGTGTTAGGAGCTGCTGTCAGCAAGTGACAGAGCAGCAGCAGAATCTTTGCTTTACCAGTGCCTAAAAGCTAACCCTTTAAGAAACGGTAAAAGTAAGTCTGAAATGAAGTAAGAGGATAGGTAAGAGAGGTCGACAGTGGACTTGAATGAGGAGTTACAGAGACTGGAGGTGCCTCTCAGAGTTAACAGCGTGTCTGACTCCAGTGTGGAGTGGAGGGAATGTTTATATTTAAAAAACAAACAACAACAATAAAAACCCTTAAATGTCCTCATTTCCAAGTATCCGAGGAGTCATACAGTGCTCATTTCACATATTTGTAAATGGTGTTCTATTATTTTAGATGACAGATTTCTTTATAAAGTTAGCTTGTTTAAAAAAACAAACATACCGGTTTATGGTAATGCTGGCTTTAAGAGGAAAGACAATAAAGTTGCCTAAATATTTAAATTGACATATTTGTTGTTTTGTGTATTTTGCTACAATAATATCTTTAGAACACCAGATTGGATGATTGTATTTAATTACAAGACTTTTAAATGAAATAATTAGTGTCATAGTTCTGCCTGGGGACATAAAATTGGTGCTAGCAGGAGTAAAGGGTGCTATAGCTCAGTCACTCCCCATGAAAACTAGTATGGTTGTCTGGTAGTTTTAAATATTGGCATTTTAACTGTTTTCCGAAATGGGTTTTATTTTCCCCAAAGTGTACTTTTCAGAGCACGAGGCCTTCCTTATGAGCTCAATAAAGTTCCAAAGTCCAATGTTTTTTTAAAAACTGTATTTTTATCGACTTTTCTCAGAGCTTCACAATTTACATTAGCATATAAAGGTTCTGAGAAATCCTGTGATGAGCTTGTTTAACTTTGCTTATCCCACCCTTTGCCAGTATTCAGCTATGGAAACCTCTTTCATGTAGCACCTCTTCATATGCTACACAGCTGGTGTTCCACAGACCACCATTCAGGAATAACTTGTTGGGACATTACAAATTGCTTACAAAGAGGTATTTTTCAGCACTCCCGGTATCCAGAGCAGACTGGAGATGTAGTAATCCCTGACATGAATGTGACTCTAATGTTTGTTTAATGCCACTAAGCTGCCTTAGTAAAATGTGATGGCCTGTGAGTAAGGTGTTAGTAAAAGCCCGCATTTCCCGGGGGTCCTTCACGTATATGGTCCACAACTCACTCCCACCAGCAGCTGTCTTGGCCAGGCCACTGTGGCTGCTGGTGTAGAGCTCGGCTTACCACCTCCTGCTTCTTGGAACTGGTTTTCCCAGGATGTCTTATTTGCTTTTACTACTTATATCCCCTGAGGATTCTCCTTTAACTTCCCGAAGAACGGAAAATTTCTAAAGGCTTAGGGAGAACACAGATATAACATAAAGACAGCTGCACAGTGGTTTCCAAATGGGGCTCAGGGGTCCACGGCACCCGGGTCCACGGCACCCCAGCCGTCAGGCCTTCCAGGGTCAGGGGTTAAAGGGAGCCTCATCATTAGGAATCTCCAGGCATCTTCCTACCATGGGGCCCAGGCACTGTCATCCTGGGGCAGGAAAGGAGACAGGCTTGGAAGGGAGGACTTCCTTTTCTCTTTGGGTCCAAAGTTTTGAACTGGGAACAACCATCTTTTTTTAGGCAAAACCCCTCCCACCATCTGCCAGATGTGGCCTGATCTCCAAAGCCTACACGAAACTATCATGCTAGAGGACTTTACCCAGACTGACCAAGTTCATCATCAATCACTCTGTCAGCCCTCAAAATTCAATGTAAGCGATGGTAGTCAGGGCAGTAAATTCTTCGTCTTTCCCTTTAGCATGAGGTGAAGAATAAAACAAACCTCCACCTATACCTTTAATCATAATTTCTTATCAGCAAATGCTTGGATCAAAAAGGCAAGCCCATGTGCATGGGCGCAAACGCCCTCTCACTATTCCAGGAACAAGCCAGACTTTTAAGGGACGGGGCAGACTCTCCAGAAACAAATGATATATTTTTTTTTCAACTGTGGGATTTCATCCCGCTGAAGTGAAAATTCATCCAATTAACTAGCCAGGACACTTTCTCCAACTTTGGGATCTTAAAGTCAATCACACTTGAAGAAAAACTATTCATTATTTCCTTGGTGAAACTAAAGAGACCGTTTTGGTAAAATTCTAAATTCAAAAGACTTCTTCTTGAAAGGTGAACCAGTATTTCTGCTTTAAATATAGTTTTTGCTCTAGTTTTGAGAGAAAAAGAATTGAAGCCTGCCAGGCGTTCCCTAGTGGTTCACTTATCCCAGAGTTAGTCCCCCAGTTCCTGGGTGTTGGCAAAATCTCTGGTCAATAAAAGAAGATGCACTCTTATCATAGGAGACCTTCCTCAGGGCGCTCACTTGGCACCCTTTTATTTTTATTTTTGAAATAATTTAAGTGCGTTTGTGCTCCTCTGGCTTTGCATTCCCCAGCTGATTTGATGCAGCAACGGGGCAGGGAAAGCAGTGCGTGCACAGGTGGGCGGGGGTTTGCACTGTGGCAGCTCTGCTGCCTGTGGGTGGTAGACCCTGGCGAGGTTACCTGATCTGCCAGCAGTTTTCTCATCTGTAAAGTGGGTGTACCTACTCACAGCACTGTGGTGAGAGCAAGTGAGAGAAGGCCTGCACGTCCCAGACCTCTGGGCATAATAAGCACCATCATAATCGTGGAGCTGCAAGAACGAGGCATGCTGACAACAGTCGGGTATGACTATTTTCAGTAATCTGCTCTAGAATTCCTAGGGCCTACATCAAATAGTTTTATGTTTTGTAATTCACCTTTTAACCCATTCTGAAACATGAGGCAGCTGGTTTCTCCTATTCTCCCAAAGTCCCTACTTTCTTGTATTTCTTTGATCTCTGAAAACTTATTGGTTACCTCTGGTTACAATTTGTCATTGTCCTAAAGCAGTGGTTCTCAACCTTGGCTGCACATTAGAATCACCTGCGAATCTTTTAAAAATCCTGATTTCTTGGCTTCATCCTCCAGAAATTCTGTTTGTTATGGGGTGAGGCCACAACATTAGTAACAAAGAAACAGAATTTAGGACCTAAAGGCTCAATTCAAGTTGCAAAGTGAGGTCTAACTCTCTCTTCAACGATGCCTGTTCATCCCATCTTCTTCAGTTTGAAGATAATCTCCCTTCACAAAGAACCTGATGTTGAGTAGGCCCGACTTAATGCTCTGCAGGGTGTACTCTTCTCCGAACTTTTAGCCTTTTCTTGATTTCTTGCTGCGATAGAATTTCCCCCCACAGAAAACCCTTTTGCTGCCGTGGGCATATTCATGAATTTCTCCTATCTAAGCGTCTTGACAATTTTCTGACAAGTTGACTGCATTAAATTATTTCTTTTGAGTTTGATTGTGTGCTCCTCTTCTATACTTGCCTGTCTTTTTAGAAACGAAACTCATTTCAGAGCTGACTCCCATGCGGCCACATGGAGTTCTTTAGATGCCTCTTGCTGCTTATATCAACGTAGCTTTAATTGCATTGTCAGAGTTTTACTTATTAAGTCTTTGATTGTGGAACCATAGCGGATTTTTTAAAAAGTTGATCTCCTCTCTTAAAGCTAAGGTGGGTGTTTGATGATACCTAAGGTTTCATTGCCTAATAATAACCAAGAACTCCTAAGTGTCACAGTTGCCTTCTCTCAAGGTTCTCTCACTGGTACCTGATCAATCAGTTTCTAAAAAAACACACAAACATTTTAGTCAGAATTAAGTCAAGTAACTGTGAGGGAATTCCCTCCCAGCTTTCTCAGCTTCTAAGAGATCAAACTGTCTTACATGCTAATGAAGAGCTTATCACTTCTCCCTTTCCTGTGTATTAGGTCAGGGTTTCTCATAAAAAATTCAGTAACATCAGAGATACTTCCACTTAGAACAAAGTTTTTCAAGTGAAGCCATTAGTTATAAGTCATGTGGGTTGCAACAGGTATTGTGAAATAAAACAGAAAAGCAGTAAAATAGAATAGAAAAGTAGCCAACTGCACTGCATGTAGTAAGAGAATTGTTTTGTGAAACTAAAAGAGTTTTATGCATGTGTATGCACTGTGTGCTCCTACAGGACACAAAATGTAGTTCATGGTGTGGGTCATGGACAAAAAGCTTTGAAATCCACCCTCTTAGATGATAAGACATTATTTGTATTGTCGTAATAAAAAGTATAGAACATAATTTTTAAATTAAATTGTGTTCAATGTTATAGGCATACATGTGTACATCCTATATAATAAAAGGCTAATATGCAAATTTTCCCCTCGACCAGGTGTTGGACCGGGAGTTCGACCAGGGGGTGGGGCCAGCCAGCAACTGCCCATGGCTCTTCCCCCCCAGCCGGCCCCACCCCCGATCACCCCGATTGGGGCAGGCCAGCTGGATCCCACCCATGCACAAATTCATGCACCAGGATTCTAGTATATAATAAAATTGTATAAAACAGAAATATAACTATTTTGTTTATTTTTATAAATCCACCTGTTAATAGAAGGTAGTTTAAGAATTTAGCATCTGTATTTTAGCTAAAAATGTATGATATTTCATTTTTAGGTGTCTTTTAAGAAATACAGTCTTTGTGAAAATATATTAGATTTCAGAACTTTGTTTTAGAATATCCAGTGACTTGTGGAACCAAATGACTGAGCATTAAAAGCCCTTAAGCAGCACACAAACATGGCCTACAGTAGCCAATTTTACGTTTCCAATCTGTTTCCATAAAGGATGACTGGTGGCCACATGGTAAAGAACCTGAGCATCACTTCCAACCACCTTATGATACTAAGAGCACCCAGAGGAGTGACTTTCAAAAACCAACGTGTCCTTTGGTTTTGCCAGTCAAGCACAGCAAGTTGCAAAAGCCTTCTTGTGGAATAGGTAAGGTTCGCAGTGGTAAAACTTCTTCTCGATGATCTCAGGTTACTCCCATCAACTTAAGATGTATTAGATCTGCTGGCACCTCCTGAGAAAACCTCTTCTCTACAGAAGGTGAACATAGATATGCCAGTGCAGCCCTTGACAAGTTTTTTTCCTTATCCCTTCCTTGTGGACAGCCTATCTCCAAACACGTTTAATATACCATCATACAAATCGTACTGATTAGTAAACACTAGCCTCCAAGTCAGAAACTTAGTAGCATTCTGCTCGTTATTGCACCAAACTTTAAAAATTGCAACTATTAAAATAGTAGGCAATACTATATGGTAGCATTTCTCAAAGTGCAATCTGAAGGGTACTAGTTTTTGTGATGTTTATAGATGCTCAAAAACAAAAACAAAAACCCCAGGGTGGCCAACACATGGAGACGGCCAATGTGTCTTTCGATAAAGGACTGGATAAAGAAGATGTGGTACATATATGCCAGGGAATACTACTCAGCCATAAGAAAAGATGAAATACTGCCATTTGCGACAACATGGATGGACCTTGAGAATATTATGCTAAGCAAAATAAGTCAGTCAGAGAAAGCTAACAACCATATGATTTCACTCATATGTGGGATAGCAAACAGAAACTCAGAGAAATAGAGAACAGCATGGTGGTTACTAAAGGGAAGGGGATGAGTGGGTGGAAGAGCGTAAAGGGGCCAAATATATGGTGAAAGAAGATGATTTGTCTATGGTGGTGGGCACACAATGCAATATACAGATCATGTGTTATAGTAATGTACATTCGAATCCTACATGACCCTATCACCAATGTCACCTCAATAAATTTAATTAAAAAAAACAACAGGAAGTGGTTAAATAAGTTCTGCAAAAACTGAATATATATATATATATATATATATATATATATATATATATATCCTATCTAATAATAGACAAACATGGTAATTGACTATACCTTTGCTACACCTCCCATGGGCTAATCGGCGCGATATGCAAATTAATCACCAACAAAGATGGCGGTTAATTTGCATACGTAGGCTCCAAGCGGCGAAGGGAAGACTGAAGGCGAGCCGGAGCAGCGAAGATGGAAGACTGAAGGCGGCTCCAGCCAGAGCAGCGAAGACGGAAGACGGAAGGTGGCTCTGGCCGGAGCGAAGGCCTGGGTGCTGGAGGAAAACCTGTGCTGGCAGCCAGGAGAAAGGAAGGCCTATTGCACGAATCTCTTCGTGCAACAGGCCTCTAGTATGTATATATGTATGTATGTGTGTGTGTGTGTGTATATATATATATATACACACACACACACATATACATATACATATATATATCTCTCTGTCTATATATTCAGAACTCTTAAAACCCTTATTCTAAGCATAAACAAAGTTCTCAGGAGTAGTAATTTTTTAACCATGAAAAGAGGAATTGTATGACATGGACACTAGAAATTTGTTTTCAAGTGGTGCTGGGCATTGAACCCACTGAGAAAGAAATGTAGTCCTGCACAATATTTGGACCATAAATGAACAAAATTCAATTATATTTAAGTGCTGTTTAGCAAGTCTCAACTTTTAGCATCAATCTAGAAACACAATATGGAAAACTTAAACACTGAACAGAATTTAAATTTTATAGAATAGAATTATGTTACCTGCCTTCACAAGAAAAGTAAATATACAGTTGACAGAAGATGAGGCATAGAAGAGAAGGGTGTAATATCATTATTTAACATGAGCACTCAAGAGATGCTACCCAAAGTAGATGAAACAAAGAACAGAAGATTAAGCTTAAAGAAAAGGGACCTAATATACGAACCAATTTTCTCTCCAGCCCTGGCCTCTTCACTGAACTTCAAGACTACATAGCCAACCACCTACTTGACATCTCTTCTTAGCTAGCCTCCTTTTCAAATTTTGCGTGGCTGGAGTAGACCTTCTCATTTCTCCCATCCAAACCTATTCCTCCACCAGCCTTTCCCATCTTGATAAATGTCGCTTCTATGCCCCCAGATGCTCAAGTTTTGATAATCTAGAAGTCATTCTAAAACTCCCTACCCTCCACATCCAGTCTATCAGCAAACCTTGACATTTCAATTTTCAAAATATATCCCAAATCTTCTTGCCAGTGTAGTGCAGCCACTGCTTCCCCACCCCCATCCTTTCTCCTCTATAATTTGTTATCCACACCATCGTCAGAAGGATTTTTTAAAAACATAAATGATATCACTCTCCTCCTTTAGGTCCTCCAGTTACTTCTTGTTTGTCATGAGAAACAAAGTGCCTACCACCATGCTTAGTACATAGCAGACAACAAATGGTAGCTATTTCTATTAATTATTGCACTGTACCAATTAGGTGTTGAACTGGAATCTAACTTTGGGAACCTGGCATATTCGTCTTCTTTTCTTCCTCCACTTGCCTTCCCTCCCTCCTCCTTCCTCCTCCTTCACCTTCTGTCTCTCTCTCATTGGTATTTCTCATTGGCAAGACCATTATTGTACCCAAGTCCTAGCACAATGCCCAGAGTCAACCAATGTTTATTGATTAGTTTAATGAGAAATACATATCATCCAACAGATTATATAAAGTCATACTGTAATTTCAACTAACATACACACCAATACAGGCTTGTAATTTATTCATATTTTAGATGGTATCTGGATTCTAGATGAGCATGACTTTAAAATATTTTAATGTAACATTTTGAAGTACTTACATAAACTAGTCTGTATATGCCAGCTTATGCATGTGGACATGGAAAATGTGTATGTAAACATGCATTAATGCCAATTGTAAGTCATCTCCTAGTCATTCTGTTCCATCAGCCCACTTAATTACGCCTGGTCTTTGGCATTTCATCTTGTGCTGACAGTGAAAGTGCCCTTTATGTCTTGTACCACCACGCAATTTCCTGGCTGCCTTCCACAGCCAATTCAACACATGACTCTGCTCCATCATATCTGAGTCCCTGCAAGAATAAGTATTCACTTTTGGTTTTATGTAATAAATCTTTATAAATTGGAAAAGCTGATCTAATTTGTGAGGGAAGTATTTCATATTTATATGATACTGTGGCTGTTTATTGACTACTTGATATTTTAACATTCTTTTGAATTTCAAACTCAGATACAGTGGTTAAAAATAATTTTCTAAACTAGGTTTTAATTTGTGTTGCTGTTTTTGCACCAAGGGGTAACAATAACAATTGCTATAGTTATGTTCAAGTTTCTGTTTTTCCACTATATTTTGAAAATCTGTACTATTATTTTTACATTAATAATCTTTTAAAAACAATTTAAATATATTTTTATTTATTTCAGAGAGGAAGGAAGAGGGAGAGAGAGAAACATCCATGATGAGAGAGAATCATGGATCGGCTGCCTCCTGCAAGTCCCCCACTGGGGGGTCAAGCCCACAACCTAGGCATGTGCCCTTGACCGGAATCGAACCTGGGACCTTTCAGTTCACAGGCTGACGCTCTATCCACTGAGTCAAACCAGCTAGGGCCATTAGTAATCTTTTTATATAAGATCAAAATAAATACTATTTAGAAGAATGGGATGTCTAATAGAAAAGTATCACTCATGTTTTTTTAAGTAGACACAAGCAAAATGTTAAGAAAATTTGTCAAAGTAAAAGCTGCTAAGTTTCCTCCAATGAGGAGTAAGTTGTATATTTGAATAAATCTTTGTGTGTGTGTTGTTGTTTTTTTATAAAATATAGATGGCTAGCACCAACTTGCTTGTTGTATCCTTGTTTAGAAAATTCCTATTTTAGTTAGATTAAGTTTCTAAGAAACAGAAAGTGGATTTCAAACATTCTTCATAGACTTTGCCTTATTTCTTGCAAGCCTCATCTAACAAGGCTTCTTTTTAAAGTAATTAGTTTGGGTCTGATTTGAATTCTTATGTAGAGCAACCAACCAGTAAGAAATTGAATATCTTCTTTGATGTTTTCCCACTTAAATGTTCTTCACTGCAGAGGGCTTCTTTAAAAGACTCATATATTTGCATAAGTGAACATGGTAGTTATGCCTAATTCTGATAGGCATAATATCCGAGTAAGAAATTTCTCTCTATAATAGCTCAGGTTACCTTTCCTCTCCTTTTATTCGTCCCCATGAAGAAATTTTCTTGAGTTATTATTTTTGAAATTCTGAGAGGTTCTAGATCACTACATAAAAGGTGATTCATTAAATTTATTTGACTTCCTTCTGAAATATTTCTGTTATCTGCATAACAACGCACTCCAACATTTAGTTGCTTAAGAGAACAATCATTTTATTTGCTCGTGATTCTGCAATCTGCACTGGGCTCAGCTGGGCAGCTCTTTGGTTGGTCTTGCTGGTGGGTGCTTGTGTGGCTGCATTCAGTTGGCAGGTGGTCTGAGGACTGGACTCAGGTAAGACACTGGAATGATTGCTCCTCTCCATCTCCATGTGGTCTCTCCATGGAAGTTCTCCAGCCGAGTGGCTGGACTTCACACATGGCAGCTCAGGACTCCCCCAAGTGCAAAAGCAGAAGCTGCAAGGCTTTCTTGAGGTTTATACCTGGAACTGGCACCATGTTACTTCTGCCAAATCCTATTGGTTAAATTTAATCACCAGGCCAGTTCATATTCACTAGGAGGGGATTGTTCAAAGATGTGAAGACTGGGATGCCTGATTCATTGGGGCCACCTATGTAACAGACTACTATAATGTCCTTAATCGTGCTTTCTGTGAGAGTGTAGAAGTGGCCACCTCTTCACCTAGCTTTGTCTGAAAATATCTTTAAATTGCCCTCACTCTTTACTGAATGAAGGAAATGATTTCCTGTCCCTTTCAGTTTTCATGTTACAAATATTTCCTCCCATCCTACTATTTCTCTACCAGCTTTGCCCATAGTGTTGTTCATTGAATAGGAATCCTACATTTTGATGTAATTAAATTTATCAGGTTTTCACCTATGGGCTGTGCATTGATTGTTTATGATAAGGTTTCCTACCCTTAAGTCACAAAAATTTTCTCCTATATTTTCTTCTCTTTTTAAAAAAACATTTTGTTGATTTTTTTACAGAGAGGAAGGGAGAGAGAGAGAAAGAAACATCAATGAGAGAGAAACATCGATCAGCTGCCTCCTGCACACCCCCCACTGGGGATGTGCCCACAACCAAGGTACATGCCCTTGACCAGAATCGAACCTGGGACCTTTCAGTCCACAGGCCGACGCTCTATCCACTGAGCTAAAACAGTTAGGGCTATATTTTCTTCTCTTGATTTTATAATTTTACCTTCCATAATTAGGTCTTTAATCCTAGATTCTACCTATATGTGCGTATAAAATAGGGGAACTATTCCATTTTTCTCCATGGAGTTTTCTGCATACCGTCTACTAAACAATCTACAGCCCCATCACTGACTTGTGGGACCTCCTTCATTGTATGTTAGGGTTCACTATAGAAATGGGCCTGTCTCTGAGCTCTGTTCCTTAGGTTAATTTTCAGTTGGTCAATACTGAAATGCTTTCATTACGTAGATTTTTAGTTTGTCTTTATACCCGACAGGGAAAGTCCCAGTCTTTGCTCTTCCTTTTTCAGAGTTGACCAATTTATTTATGACCTTTATTTTTCTATTTAAACTTTGGAACTCATGACATTCCTCAAAATATCCAGCAAGACTTGTATTCGGTTGTATTGACATTATAGACGAATTTAGAAAAAATGGTCACCTTTGCAGTAATATACTATCCCTTTCTATCTAAGTGTATGGAAAGTCTATTTCTACTTTTTTTGTTTAAGTTAAAAGTTTAAAATTTTTCTTGATAGAGAGCTTCTGGATTCTTTGTTAATTTCTAATTCTTTGTTATTTTTTTCTTCCTATAGAGAATGTATCTTATTTTTCATTTTATTTTCTAGTAGGTTACCGTTATTACAGCAAAATGCTTTTGATTTTTATACACTCACCTGCTTACTTTGTCACACCCTTATTCTCATAATTTATTGATTCTAGTGGCTTTTCTATTCAGGTAGTTTTAGCACCTACAAATAATGAGTTTTTCTTTTCCTTTGCAATCATTATACTACTTTTTTTCTTTTTAAAATAATACTCACCAGATTCTCAATTAATATGTTAAACAGCAGAATTTTAGTTCTGAGTTGTTATGGTGAATATTATTTTTCTGTCCTTTAGTCTTTCTCTTTTTAAGAAAATAAAAATTTTAATTTTCTATATACCTTAGGTACCCTCCTTGATTTATTTCTATTGAGTTCTTCCTCTAGGAATTTTTCAAAGTAGGTCTATTTTAGGGGAAAACATTTTGAGGCCTTCTTTACCTCCCAATATTTTTTATTGTGGCTTTAGAGTTAAATAACAGTTTAGTTGGGTATAATAATTCCTTTTTCCTTTAATATTTAAAAAATATTAAGTAAATTACCATTGTGTCCAATGTTGTTGTGCAATTTGATATAAATCTACTTCTTACTCCTTTGTTGGCAATCTACCTCTCCTCTTTAAAAGCATTTAGAATTTTTTTTTTGTCTCAGATGAAAATGTCTATAAATGTCTTAGATGTGAGTGTTTACTTATCTACCCTGCAGGATTGGGAGGAGAGTGAGGCAATAAGAAGCTGAGGGCACAAAAATTTAAGGAGGCACTCACTCCCAGGATCACACATGTGCTTCCTTAAATTTTGCATCCCATGGGACTGGCCTGTCTCACTTATTCCTGGCCTTGCTACCTGTGTGGTAATCTGTGAGCCCTTTCAATCTGAGGTCTTTGAACTTTAATTCTTAGATATTTATCATCATTATTTCTTTAAATATTTCCTTCTATTTCCTCTTCCAGGTCTCCTGAATTTTAGTTTTGGTACTTCTACTGTCCATGTTTCTTAGCTTCTATTTTACATTTTTATTTCTTTAGGAATAAAGAGATAAAAATATATGCTGCCTTCTGGGAGAGCTTCTTCGTCTGATTATCTACTTCATGAATCTTGCTGTTGTTCTCATCTTTTTTATTTTAATTATTACATTTTTTTCTAATATTTTATGTGATTCATTTCTATGGCCTCTAATTCTTGCTTCATCTTATAATACCATCTATAGTTTTGAGGATATTATGCTTAAATTCTTAGTGCATTGATTCTAGTAATGATGCTTCAAATGACATATATATTAAATTTTGTTGTCTTTATTTAATAACATCTGTCTAGTTTATCTTAGCTCATGTTCCCTGAAGGGAATCAGCAACCCTGTGTAGACAAAGGCTAAAGACAAGGTCTGGCTTATGTGCCTCCCAGTGACTTTAAGGAAAGAAAATAAGGTGCAGGCTGGGAGCATCAGTCCCCACAAAACCATTTGGACCCTCTCCAGCTGTTGTCTGGACCAGTCCTCAAGTCGGGCCTCCACTTCTTTCCCTTTACACTCTTAGAAAGAGGCATCCCTGAGAGAAGGCAATCTCTTGGTATTTTTAATCCCCCAGCATTGACGGTTGCTAGGGGAATAGTGGAGGAAATGCCCAAAGGGGCAACATACATCTCCCTTTTTCTATCATCATCTTACCCCTAGAGCAGTGGTTCTCAACCTTCTGGCCCTTTAAATACAGTTCCTCATGTTGTGACCCAACCATAAAATTATTTTCATTGCTACTTCATACCTGTAATGTTGCTACTGTTAGGAATCGTCATGTAAACATCTGATATGCAGGATGGTCTTAGGCGACCCCTGTGAAAGGGTCGTTCGACCACCAAAGGGGTCGCGACCCACAGGTTGAGAACCGCTGCCCTAGAGGGACTTCCGTGCTGTTTTGATGTTACTAAATTGACAATAGATGGCTAGACAGTTTCTGCCATTTTCTGCAGGCCCGGGGCAAGCAACAGTCTTCCCAAGGCAATGTGGGGGAAAGCCAAGAACAGATTTCAAAAGCTTTCCCCAACCTATTCTCTATTGGCTGACCTCCTACCCTCCAGCAAGCTGCCATCAACCCTTCATAGCAGTTCGCTGAAGCCTTACAGTTTTTTGGTAGTTCATCAGACTCATGCTTCTTTTTCCTTCCATGGCTTCCCCCTTTGTCAGGATACCAAAGAGCTGGCCCCTGCCTAACTGTGAAGACCCTCTCTATTTTGACCCCAGCATCCTAGAGATTTTGTCTTTAATCCTCACAACTCTGAAAGCAAATTATTATCCCAGTTTTTAGAAAGGAGGGAATGAGTCTCAATGAAATTAAGTGATTTTCTTCAAAATCTCACAGCTAGGAAATGTGATAGAGCCAAGTGTGAAAACATGTCTATCTTATCCCAAAGGCCATGCTTTGGATACTTCATTAACCTCTTCTGATTAAGGCCTAAATTTAGAGCTGCTTTATTTTATTCAAAAAGTTATCAAACTGTGTTTCTGTGTGCTGGACCAAGGCACGCATCCCCAAACTAGTAATCTTTTCCCAATTGGTAGCAAAAAAAATATGTTATGGTTAGAATTTTTTCAATGTCATATTTGTCCACAAATTTTAGTAAATCTTTGGCACCTGCTGTTCTTTTATGTGCTAGCAAATCCTAAATTTAAGGTAATGATTAAGTAGAAAATGAGTTTTGAATATCTGACCTCAGTTAAAAATCAAGAAAATATCAGTTAGCACTGTTCACCTACTGAGAAAAGATAGCCATTTCATATCATGTAATATATATTTGAACTCTCATTTTTGTTGGTAACATTAGTTTATATCAGTGTCTGAATATTGAATTGAATTCATGAATGTTTAGTAAATGTGAATTTACTAACATATTTTTCCTTCCTGTATATCCGACCTAATTTTAAAGGCATATTTAAAGAAAGAAAGAAAAAAGAGAAGGAACTCTTGGACACAAACAACACTGTAGTGTTTGCAGGGAGTAAGGGAGGTGGGCAGAAGTAGAGGAGGTTATGGGGGATCAATAGTGATGGAAAAAATCAAGAAAAATATTTTAAGTTTATATTTAACAGCTAATACACTCATACAGTACACAATTCAAATGGTAAAACAGAATATACAGTGAAAGTGAATCTACCGCTCTCCACCTCTATCATCCAGCCAGGTAATTCTCTCTCCATACAAACACCCTGTTTTCAGCCTTCTGTTATCATTTCATAGATATGGTAGGTATACATAAGGTCTTATGTACATATTTTTTTATAAAAGAAAGAATTTTTAAAATTTTGCAGCTTGACTGAATTTTATGTCACTAAATTGGGAAGTACCCTTACTCCTTACATAACCTTGTATGCTAAAAATAAAGTGAGTTTTAAAAATTATTTAAAGTATTAAACATAGGGTAGAGAGACCAATGTAAAGTCCCTTATATGCCTATCACCCAGATTGAAAAATTATTTTCAAGTCAGGGTTTAATACTCTGGCAAATTTGCAGAGCTTCTGTCAATGGGAAATTTAAAAAATTATGTTTTCAACTACAACTGCAGCAGCCCCAGGGTCTTCCAGTTCATTCTGTTGGTGCTAGCTGGGAGCAACTTGGGCATAAATTTCTCAGAGCCTTTCTAGGAGCAAAAATAAGTTGAAAAACATATTGTCCGTATGCTTTTCCCAAATTTTGGTTGGTATCTGTGCAAGTAATGTACTTAACAGATTTCTAACGTCATTATTGCATTAATAGTTTTTTAAATTACAAGTAATTTCACATGTGGGGCTAATCTGATGGCTTTGATTTGGTTCCTTTCATAGAGAAAGAATGCTGAATCATATTTATTATGTAGATGTGTGTGGCAACCTTCCAACTTAGGAGAACTTGGTTTCATTAGCATTTTTATAAAGCATGAATATTATGAATGCTGATTTTATATCCATCCACAAATCTAATTTTTGCCCTGACTTCACAAATCTCTTTTTCCCCCCTTAGTTCCACTTGCCTCTCCCAATGCATCCACAGAACTTCAAAAGAATTTTATAGAACGTATCTCCTTTATACATCAATATGATTCCAGGAAAATTCCCAGTGAGCCCATGAGGTGTAAGGTGAGACAGTATTTAGAATCAATTATTTAATACTTTAGGATGCGATATATTTATGATAGAGCCTTAAGCCTTTTAAAGTCATAGTCATCTTTCTCAAAGTCGATTTAAATAAGTTAACAGGGTTATTATAAAATCTCCACCACGTCATAGTTAGAACTAAACAATGATGTCATAATTTTGGATCACAGTGCTTAGAATTTGGTTTAAATTATTAAAATCATTCACTTAAGGTAATAGCAAAGCAGTCTGATAAACTTTTTGATATGCTTACATATGTGTTGCAGGGGGATGCATGTAAGGTTTACAAAGTCAAACAAATATAATAATAGTCAGTTGCTGGATTATTTCCAACTACAAATGTTTGTTTTCATACTTCACTATAAGTCTTTTGTGGGAACCAATAGACATTTGGCATGCAATCATAAATCCTCACGTCTATGAACTGTAGTTTCTACTGTATCCATAGCAACCTACAGAGCAAGAAATAAAATTTGATATGAATCGTCTTATACAATCCAAGGGATAGGAGTTGAGAATGGCAGATAATGAGGTGCTGCTTCTCTGACTTTCTACTTTTCCCTTCTCTTCATTTCCTGGTGCATCTATTTCATAATTTGTTTAAAAGTTCACCAATAAGTTTGGGATGAAGGTGACAGCCAATGAAGAAGCAGAGATAGAAAAAAAAAAAGCAGCAGAGATATAAGTGCCTGAATCACCAGGACTTGACTTAACACATGAATTCAGTTCATAGTCCCAGCAACTTGTGTTCCCTGGTTAATGTCAACTTTGTTTTCCTTTCCAGCGGCATGGAGTTTTCATGCAGATAGAGATAAAACCAGGGAGCAGGCCAAGAGCTCCTCAGGGAACAGCGGCATTACTGAATGCTCCAGGGCCATGCTCATCAGAGCAGCCCCAAAAAACAGAGAAAGGAAACTCAGCGGAGAGCAAAATGACCTCACCGGGTGTCGGCCAACAAACGTCCCCAGAGCTGTTCGAGACGAAAACCCCCTTATCAGAAACAGACGTCAGGGAGGCGGCCACGGCCGGCCCCACGAGTCCTGTGAGGAGGGAGTCTGCCGCCGGCGCTCCAACGACTGCAGCGGATGCTCTGATCACCAGGCACAATCCTTCAACTCCGCCAATAAAAAGTCAGGATAAAGTACCTTCTCCAGATAAAGACATAACCCTTGGAACGTAGAGAAATTTCAGAATCATCATATAGGCTCTTGCATTTGCCTTTTCTCTTACCAATAACCTCAAAACACACAATTTACATAACTGAGAGAATTTTTAAAAAGACAATTACAATATACCAGAATTCTAAGCGTGGTCTTAAGGATTTTTATTCTCTAGCCTCTTCTATCATTTCCACCCCTCTCCATTCTCTCTCTTCGTTCCTTCTGGAACAGCTACTCGCTGGATGATGGAATACTTGGATTTATCTTCTATGCCTCTTTTACTTTCCTCTTATTATCCTTCCCATGGTACTTTACCACGAAACGATGCAAGAGCCCCTTGACACTCACTTTCTATTAATTTGCTTTTCAGCCTTGTCCATTATTATGCTGGGCCACCTATTGAAGTTTATACAAATTTTAGTATTATATTTTAAATTTCCAAAATCTATGCATGCTTTCTAAACACACAAGACTCTTCCTATAGTATAGGTAGGACAGCCTCGCTTATCCCCTTAGAATAATACTATAGTCTTTAGCGCAATGCCTCACTCTCTTGGTATTGTACTTTTTCCTTAAACGCTTGGTGCTTCTTGGTTGGATACGCTGCTTTGAGGATGAGATTTCCAGATCCTGATCAGCGGAAGCTGTTTCTGTCCATCACAGCCTGGCTTTGGGACAGGGCTGGGCTATGCCGGCAGGCAGGCTCTGAGGAGGATCTGTCTGAGGCTCTCTGATCCTCCTGGGGGTCAGGAGCTGCTCAGGCTCTGCCTTGCTTTTCCAGACCCAGTGTCTGATTCGATTCAGACCACAGCTGCCCATTGCTTAGCACCGCAGACCGGGGAAGGGGAAACAGAGGTGCTGCTCCACATGTGGTTCCCCAATTTCCCCAATTGATCAATGTTCCCAGGGTCCCTTCTCCTTCCTGATATCCACTGACGCTCAGCAGAGCTCTGTAAGACCCACCTCCACAGCCGTCATCGCCACACACGCTATACATGTGTCAGATTTCGTTACATTTAGTTTTGTTCCTCCACACGTTTGTTCTCTGGTAATAGCTTTTTAAATTTATTAAAATGTGTTTATTCTGATAGTCAGTTTCCCTGTTTTTCAATGCTATTAAACTCTATTTTATTCTCTATATCTATCTATATGTATTTTTCTAAGCAGATGTGTATATCTGTCTGCCATTTTGAGTCAATTTCTAATTTCCTTTTAAGTAAATCATTTGAAAACTACATACTTAAATATTAGTAAATAAATTCTCTGCAATAAAGCCTCACAGTTGACTGACAAACATCACTGAGAATTGACACAGTCTTCCTTTTTTTTTTTTTAAATTCTCATCTGAGGATATTTTTTCCATTGATTTTTTTTTCTTAGAGAGAGAATGGAAGGGAGGGGTCGAGGGGGGCGGAGAGAGAAAGAGATAGAAGCATCAATGTGAGAGAGACAGATCAACTGGATGTCTCCTGCACATACCCCGACCGGGCCCGGAAATCAAAACCTGCAACACAGGTACATGCCCTTGACCGGGAATCAAACACATGACCCTTTGGTCCTCAGGCTGATGCTCTAACCATTGAGAAAACTGGCCAGGGTAACACATTCCTCTTTCTTAGAGAATATGTTTTAGTAAGAAATAGAGGAATAGCCTAGTTAGTGGACCACTACCATAGGCTAGGTTGGTGGTTCTCAACATTTTCAAATAAGAGGACAGACATCTTTTCTGCATTAGAAAAATATTTATGGTCCTTCACAAAATAGTAATAGAACTTTCAGTATCCATAGTTTGAGAAAACACATAATAACAAAATGCAATGATGATTTCCAGGTTCAAGTCTCTCTTTTAACTGATAAGGGTGTGTCTCTCTACGATGAATTTCATAGCCTATTAAAGTTATAACAGCCTGTCAGTACAGACAGTACTCTTAAATTTCACAAGAAAAATGTTTTCCAAGTAATTCCCTTATTAGGTATTTTAGTAGAATAAAAAGCCCTTACCAAGATACAGGATTTTTTTTTCAGCTTACCAAACCAAACATAAAACATGAACTTTCATATGTTTTAATATTTTAAGACTACCTTAATGAATGTGCTAATAACATTGCTATTACTAATACCATACGTTTGTATGTTTTAAGCTTGAAAGCATTTTCAAATCCATTATCTCATGTGATCCATATGATAATGCTATGAGCAGAGCAAATAATAATATCCCAATTTTATGGTTAATTATAGGCTCAGAGACTTTTAGTGGTTTCCCCATGTTTGCAGTTAGCAAGCAAGAAAGCGAGAACCAGAACCTTGGTTTCTCAATGCCCAGTCCATTCATTTCCAAATGCCAACCAACAGGACAAATGAAAAAAACAACACAACACAAAACACAAAAGGCCCATGGAAGAAGCATCAAGAAAAAAATTTTCAATGCTTTTATTGAGAGATGATAATTTTACTGCTTTGGGGGATCTAAGATACTCTTTGTTAGACTTTTTATTTATAATGAACTAAGTTGATTTGGGAAGCACCCGTCATTTATAACACAGATAAATGTCCATTAAAACGTAACAAAAACATTTGAAATGTACAACTGAGCATTGAAACAAGAAATCGAAATCCTTGGGAGCCAGAAACAGAACACGACAGTAGTGAGCAAGAGGTGAGGCTAAATAGGCAACTGAAGAAGTGGAATCAGAAGTTGAACTCAGTGGCAGGAATTTTAATAGCTGAGCTGGAAGGGGGACTTGAGGCCCCAATGTGCCATGGAGCCTGAGCTAAGCATTGAGCCAGGATTAGCTAGAAGAACTCTACTGCTGTGAAAAGGACTCTAGATACCTCCTCCCATTAGCCTGAGAATTAGGGGAGGAAGTGGACTGATTACCACGCAGATGACACAGGAGTGGGAATCAAATGTACCTTCATGAGCAGGGCCAGTTCCCAAACCAAGGAAGCAACAAAAAACTGGTTTGAACCAGGGAAACCTGAAGGACCCTGGTAGAGATAAATATGAAACTGCCCCATTCTAACACTGTACAACCCTGGATACATGAGCCACCATGGAAAGAAATACCTATGATGAGATGGGTATATCTGCAAGAAGGAAAACTTTTAGGGAAGGGAGTTTGCAGAATTCATGCCCCAACAGTTACAGACAATAGAGCACAATTATAGATAATTATGCATAAAATGATTCAAGACATAAAAGAATAAAAACTATGTAGAAAAGCCAGAATACCATACAAATAGCCATATTGGTGGGTGGGGGAGGGGAGGTTATAGAAATTCTAGAGATAAAAAATGTCATTTTAAAAAAACTTAACTCAGACAGTAGCTTAAGAAAAAAAAACACACACACCAGTAAACTGGAAGATAGAGCTGAAGAAATCTCACAGACTACAACAGAAAAAGATGAAAAGAAATCTAAAAAAAAGAGACACAAACAATAGCCTGTTATTAAGAGTTCCAGAGGATATAATAGAAGGAATATGAGGGGGAGAAATGTGAAATAAAAATAGCTCTAAGAGATTACTACTGGTTGCCAATAACAAATCTCCCCCTCTACCTTATTAATAGAATCACCCTTTTTAAACTGGGAATTGGCTGCCCAAATGAAAACAGCATTTCCTGGTTCCCTTGAAGCGGGCTTGACCAGACGAGTATGTTATGGGATATAACTAGAGCTGCATGTGCAACTTCCAGGAATGCCCTTATAGGGAAGAGGTAGGCCTTTCTCTGTACTTTCCCTTTCCTAGTAGCTGGAATAGAGATATTATCATTTGCGTGGAGACTCTCCTTGCTGGGAGTGGTAGAACAATAAGACAGAACAGTCCCTGAGTCCCTGATGTCATTAAATGCCACCTGGATTGCCTAATTTATGTGAGAAAGAAAGAAGCTCCTATCCTGTAGAAACCACTCTGGTTTAGAGAGTCTTTTTAAATCACTTGCAGTAGAACCTAATCATAAAGCACACAATGATTGAAGTTTGAAAAATGAAATTCAATTCACACATGGACACTCAAGAGTAAAGCCACAGCTCATCAAATATAAAGAGAAAAACCTTAAAAGCAAATCAGAGAGGAGATTCTGACTTAGGAAAGTCAATCATAATGGGAGCAGGCTTCTAAACAGTAGATGCAAGAAGACAGTGGAGCAATATCTTGAAAATGCTGAAGGCAAAAATGGTCAACACAGAATTTCATGCTTAACTGAGCTATCATTCAAGAATGAGAACAAAATATGAACATTTTTTCAGACATACAAAGATTAACAATAACAGCAAGTGCTTATATAATACAATTTTACAAGGCACTGTTCTAAGTGCTTTGTGCATTTTAACTCATGGTGTTAACCCCCACAACAACCCTCTGAGATAGATACTATTAATATTGCCATATTAAATATTATGAAACTAAGATACAGGGAGGTTAAGGAACTTGCCAATGGCCACACAGCTAGTAAATGGCCAAACTGAGATTCAAGCACAAGTATTTTGCTCCAGATTCTGTGATTTTCATTATTATGCTACTCTGTCTCCATGACTAAGAGAGTTAGTTACTCACAAACCTTCTTTGAAATAACCGCTAAAAGATGACATATAAAAGATCAATATTGGACCTGAACAGAAACTGTAGGATGTAAGCAGAAAACAAGACAAATCAGCAAGTCACATTGATTAAATTAAGTATTAAACTAAAAAAATGTTCTTTTGTGAAATGATTCTGATTTTAGATTTCAGGGCATTTTTTCCTTGTAGTGTATTTATTTGGCAAAAGAAAACATTTGACAACTCTATGTCAGTTTCCAAAAAATGTTTTCATAAGTTTCCTTATCCATGAAGTCACAAAATCTGGAAACTATTGGTTCAATCTACTATGCAACAAAAGTTGTTTGTGTTTGTTTTTTGAAAGAGCAAATTTGCAAGGCTGATAGCTAATGTGTCAAACAAAAAAAAAACACATATATTGGTAATGGGATATTTTGTTGGATATTTATAGTCATGATGTAAGGATAGGTTGCATGTAATCATTAGTGAGAATCACTGTTCTTCCAGAAACATGGCCCCAGCCAAGGGCATACTATAAATCAAGATGTTAAAAAAGGAGAAAAAAGCCTTTCCACCACATAAATTCATTGCTAATGTATGAAGACTTCTGGAGAGAATGCCTTGGGTTGATAAATTATATCAAGATGATCTACAATATTTCTGCCAGGAAGGTAGAGAGCCAAGTGCTGCTACATGCCCACCAAAGTCAAAGATGGATAACCACACCGAATAGACTGAATTTCTTCAGTATAAAATTTTCTTCAAATGATGCTGTAAACTGTCTTTTTTCCTTCTGTAGATTGAGGATGCCTAATGTTTACTCCTAAGTAACCTTCTAGGCCACATGATTTCCTCATTCTCTAGTCAACTTTGCACTAGAAAGAGACACCCAAAAATGTTCCCCAGGGTTCTTAGCTCTTTGTTTCACAATCATAAGCAAATGGTTTGAAGAAATGTATGACCTAATGCAATTTTCATGGCCAGAACCTTAATTGTAGCTCTCACAGAAATTAAATCTTTGGTTAAGTTCTATAAAAAACAATTTCATTTTTAAGGTGCTTTTGTTTGCTTGCTTTTGGTTTTGTTTCTTTATAGCAGCAGCAGCGTATGTTTTTTTTAATGTGGTTGGAGTGGGACAAGAAGGCTTTTTTAAGAGTCGGCCTATAGTCAAAATTCTGTCCGCCAGGTGTGGCTCAGTGGTTGAGTGCTGACCTATGAACCAGGAAGTCATGGTTTGATTCCCAGTCAGGGCACATGCCAGGATTGCAGGCTCAATCCCCAGTGGGGTGCATGCCGAAGGCAGCCAATCCATGATTCTCTCTCATCATAGAGGTTTCTATCCCTCTCTTCCTTTCTATCTCCCTTCCTTCCTCTGAAATCAATAAAAACTTTTTTTTTTTAAAGGCTGAATCTCTGGGAGAATAGTGAGCTTTGTGGTGTTTTAACTAGCCCTATTCCTAGTCTACTGTCAAAAAAGAGTAAAATACTTAAAAATAAATTTAACAAAAAGGTATAATAATTTTACACTGAAAACAAAATATTGTTAAAAGATAGTAAAAACTATCTAAATATAAATAAATGGAAAGCCATTACATGTTCATGTATTAGAACAATTAATATTGTTAAAATAACAACAATCCCCAAACTGATTTACAGAGTTAACACAACACCTATGAAAATCCCAGGTGCAATATATATATATAATTGATATATACATATATATAATTGATATATATATATTATTGATTTTTAATAGAGAGGAAGGGAGAAGGATAGAGAGGTAGAAACATTGATGAGAGCGAAACATCGATCAGCTGCCTCCTGCACACCCCCTACTGGGGATGTGCCCACAGACAAGGTACATACCCTTGACCGGAACCGAACCTGGGACCCTTCAGTCCTCAGGCCGACGCTCTATCCACTGAGCCAAACCGGTTAGAGCCCCAGGTGCCCTTTTTGCAGATATGAAAGCTGATCCTAAAATTCATATGGAAATGTAAGAAGCCCAGAATAACCAAACAAAGCAAAAGAAAAACAAAGTTGGAGGACTCACAATTCCCAATTTCAAAATGTACTGTAAAGCTACAAGAAAACAATGTGGTACTGGCATAAGAATAAACATATAAATCAATGGAATAGAATTAAGATTCCAGAAAACTCATACAACCATGGTCAACTGATTTTCAACAAAGGTGCCAAGACAATTCAATGGGGGAAAGAATGGTCTTTTTAACAATGGAGCTGGACAACTGGGTAACCACATGCAGAAGAATAAAGTAGGACCTCTTCTTTACATCTTACAAAAATTAATTCAAAATGGGCCTAAAGAGTGAAAACCATAAAAGTCGTTCAAATAAAACATAAGTGTGAATCTTTATCACCTTGGATTAGGTAATGGTTTCTTAGATATGACACCCAAAACAAAAGAAAACTTAGATAAGTTGGACTTCATCAATATTAAAAACTTGTGCTTCAGAGAATACTGTAAAAAAAAAAAGTGAAAAGTCAAACCAATGGAGAAGATATTTACAAACATGTAATAGACTTGTATCCAAAACATATCAACATCTCATAAACTAACAATAAAAAATGCCCAATTCAGATAACCTGAATAGGTATTTTTCCCAAGACATACAGATATATGAAAAGATGCTTGACTTCACTAGCTATAAGGGAAATGCAAATCAAAACCACAATGAGATACCACTGAACACCTGTTAGAAAGGCTATCCTATATAATAAAACCTCAGCGACCAAACAGCCGGGCAGAATAACGGGCCGACCAGTCGCTATGACACGCACTGACCACCAGGGGGCAGACGCTCAACGCAGGAGCTGCCCCTCTGGTGGTCAGTGTGCTCCCACAGTGGGAGCGCTGCTCGGCTGGCCCAGATGAACGGCTGCTCCCACAGTGGGCTGATCCCCGCAGGCCATGTTCTCTACCAGTGCATGTATCCTGTGCACTGGGCCCTCTAGTTATTAATAAGACAAGAAATAACAAGTTGGCGAGGATGTGGAGAAAAAGGAACCCTCATACATGGCTGGTGGGAATGTAAACTGGTGCTGCCTCTATGGAAAAAAATATGGAGGCTCCTTAAAAATTAAGAATAGAGCTACCATATGACACAGCAATCCCTTATCTAACCGAAAAATTTGAAAATACTCATTAGTAAGATATGTTCACTGCAGCATTATTCACAATGGCCAAGATATAGAAACAACCTAAATATCCTTCGACAGATGACTGGATGAAAAAGAGGAGATACATAGTACAACAGAATACTATTCAGTCATAAAAAAATAATGAAACATTGCTATTTGCAACAACAGGCATGGATCTTGAGAGAACCATGTTAAGTGAAATAAGTCAGTACAAGAACCATGGGATTTCGCTCATATGTGGGATATAAAACAGAAAGCAACAAACAGACACAGACACAGACAATAGTATGGTCGTCACCAGCGGGGATGGGAGGAGGATAAAGAGGGCAAGAGAGATCAAATATATGGTGACAGAAGGGGACGAGACTTGGGTAGTGAGCACACAATGCAATATACAGATGTACTATAGAACTGTACACCTGAAACTTATGTTATTAACCAATGTTGCCTCAATAAAATTTCAAAATTAAAAATATTATACAGCATAAAAATATCCAACTGAAAAAACAGACAAAGGATTTGAATAAACATTTCTTCAAGGAAGGTATACAAACGGCTAATAGACGCACAAGAAGATTCTCAACATCATGGGTCATTAGGGAGATGCAAATTGAACCCACAGTGAAATATCACACTACAACCTCTGGGATGGCAAAATCAAAAGGAGGACACGAGTGTTATTGGAATCCTCATTCATTGCTGGTAGGATTATAAAAATGGTGCAGCCACTTTAAAAACCATTCTTGCAGTTCTTCAAAAGGTAAAGTTAACCACAGAGTTACCCTATGAGCCAGCAATCATACTCACAGATATACACCCAAGAAAATGGAAAATATATGTCCAAATAAAAACTTGTACTATAGAACTTGTACACAAAGGTTCATAGCATTCTTTATAATAGGCAAAAAGTAGAAACAACCCAAATGTCCATCAATTTATGAATGAATGAACAAAAGGCAGTGTATCCATACAAAGGAATATTATTCAGGCATAAAGAGGAATGAAGCATGGATAGATGCTATAACATGAACAAATGTTGAAAGCATATGCTAAGTGAAAGAAGCCAGACATAAAAGGTCGGCGTTGTATTAATTCCATTTACGGAAAATGTCCAAAATAGGCAAATCCATGGAGACCAAAAGTAGATCAGTGGTTGCTGGGGCCTGGAGATAGGAGATGGGGGATGGGAATATAACTGCTAATGGGTACAAACATGTAACCCATACTTCATTCCTCTTTATGCCTGAATAATATTCCTCTCTCTGAGGTGATGAAAATGTTCTGCAATCAATGGTGGTGAATGCACAACCTTGTAATAAAAACCACTGAACTCTACACTTTAAAATGGTGAATTTTTATTGCATGTGAATTATATCTCAATAATGTTGTTTTGAAGGGAAAGACTATAGGCAGTGCTTAAACCTACGTAGTGATGGCGAACCTTTTGAGCTCGGCGTGTCAGCATTTTGAAAAACCCTAACTTAACTCTGGTGCCGTGTCACGTATAGAAATTTTTTGATCTTTGCAACCATAGTAAAACAAAGATTTATATTTTTGATATTTATTTTATATATTTAAATGCCATTTAACAAAGAAAAATCAACCAAAAAAATGAGTTCGCGTGTCACCTCTGACACGCGTGTCATAGGTTCGCCATCACTGTACTAGTATGACACACTATGGAAACCAGGCCCCTTCTAAAGATATTGTAGTTCAGAAACATTTTAAATACAGGGCTCAACAAAGCAACTACCAGTGCTGTCAGATTCAGATCTTAGGCCCAAGTGTGCACCCTCTACGAAAGTCTCTGTTTCTTCACACCTGCCTCCCGACACACTATGGCCTCCCAACCGGGCTGGGGCCCACAGGGGAGAGGCTTTCCCACTGAAGTGGGTTCCACCTCTCTCTATCACCCCCCTTGTCTCCTACATGACCTGGTCAGGAGAGCACCCGGAGTGAGCATGGGGTGCTTCCCTAACCACGTTCCACCCTTCTCTGACGCCCCTGGCCTTATCTGGGAACACCGATTCCAACGCTACTCCAGGAGGCGGCTCAATCGAGTCTAGCGCCACTGTCCTCCCAACCTGCTCGGAAACCTTGAGTCCTCTGGACACCAAGCCCCAGCTTCCCCGGGAGCTGTCCAGCCACTCGAGTGTTCCTTGTCACCTCTGCGCTGCAGACTTGATGCACGTGGAACACACCCGGCCACAAGAAACTTCAACCACCACACCAGGCCACTGAGTAACATTCCTCTCATAACAAGCACTTAAATTCTCAGCTTGCCGAAAGTAAAATATAATCGACACAGACAAAACGTTCAAGAATTCATGTGGGCAGTGTGTATGGGCCTGTGTCTGTCTGTCTGAAGTGAAATGATCCTAGACTTACAGACATTTTGACTCATATTACCTAACAGTAATCCCCTCTCGGGAAGTTAAAAAAAAATAAAAATAAAAAATCCCCAAAATCTCTAGGAAGGCAGCTTGGACCAAATATTGAAACAAATATTGAAAAATCTAGTTTCTATCCCCAAAGCAGGTCATCTCATCTACTATATAAACATCAGTTTTCTAATCCATGAAGCAAAAACAATTATATTCAGCTCTAAGCCACAGGTGATCTTAAGGATCAAATTGGAGAAGGAAATCGATTTGGAATTGCTTTAAAATGTATAAAGCAACAGACAGATGTGCAGTTTCATTATCTCATCTTTGAAGTCATGACCCTACAAAAATTTAATAATCATTAAAAATAGTTGTTTAAATAAGTGGGCCAACTCCTCAGTTACAGTGAAACAGTGTTTTGAAGGGAGAAAAAGAACATTACCAAATGCTTTTATTTTGTAACATATATTTGTATTTTCCATGTTGTATACTTAATATTATATATATTTATAAATAGCATATATAACTATAAAATACATATTTTATAACATACGTATAAATATTAAAATTTTCCTTCCTAGGCCACAGAGTAGTTTGTAAATGAATGTCATGCAGATATTTCTCATCACACCAATCACACCAAAGTTATTAGAGTTGCTCAAGGAATTCAGCAATGAAGGGCACCCCACCTCAAAATGGTCCAGGGAGATGTTCCTTTCTTAATCTTGATTCTACCTTTATTGCCAGTAAATTCACACAGTACAAAACCAGTAATTCTCTCCTACGTTAGTCCTACATTCTATTTCAGTGCTGCCAGCTATACCCCAAAAAATTCAAAATCCCATTTTCAGATGAGGAAGAAAAAGGTAAAATTGCACACTATTCTCGTCGAGGTGGTAGAAAAATGCTGAGATGTTAATTATAAAAAGTACTTTGCATATGCCTTTGAAAGTACATTACGTATACTGGTTGTTGTAATAAAAAAAAAATAAAGAAGAGAAGCAGGTTTGCTAATGCAGACCCGCTGCTGCATAGCCGATGAGATGTTTTTTGGCTTTGCCATCCAGGCTTCCACCCTTCAGGATCTGAATGGGGTGGGAGCCTAAATAACTTGTTGGAAACACACATCTGTGAGTAGTTCTGCCTAGTGACTCTTCCTAAACTGACCCTGGTCAGCTTCACCAGGGGTGGGGAACCTTTTTTTTTTTCTGCCAAGGGCCATTTGGATATTTATAACATCATTCTCGGGCCATACAAAATTATCAGCTTAAAAATTAGCCTGCTGCATTTGGTCAAGCACTTAATGAACTCACCCCTAATGCCTTGGCAGGGCCAGATCATATGGCCCATGAACGTTCCCCACCCCTGGCTTCCACTGTGGGAAAAGGTGAAGCAGCCCCACTCGTCTTTAGCAGAAGAAAGTGCTGTTCCAGAGGCCCCTTCCCTTGCGATGTGGGCGGAGAGGAAGCCTGGGTAGGCAGGTGGGCTGGGACCCACCAAGGCCAGACAGGGTTCCTGACATTCTTGGAAACTTCCTGAAAGCTTGAGAGGGGAGGGAGACACAATCCCTGGAGGGGGCAGTCTACCCGGCAGCCTTGGCCATACCCAGGGCCACCCGCCAAGGGAACTGTTTTTATTGTTACCAAATGTCACTCCACCCAAGGCAGGATTTTCAAAGATTCCTTAGATGAATGGGGACTTCTGGTTGTGCCTTGTTTTCTGAAGGGTGTTATGACAGGCATTTGATCTGTGCCTCCTTTGTGGCTCAGGAAAAATTCCTCCGGGCCCCGAGGGTGACCTTTAGCAGACAGCAGCGGACATTGTTATTCTCCAGGCAGTGGCAGGGTCTCTGATGGGCTGGTGGGTGCGTTTTCTCACAGCTGTGTCAGTGTCTTGGGCTGCTCAAGTAGGAAGAGAAAACCTGTCTCTGTTCAGAATACTTCCTTGTTTGACTTCCAGTCCCCAAAATAGGAAGATGGGTGGGTTAAGACTGGGAAAAGTACTAAACCCTCAGTGTGAGAGGCCCAGCCGTGCGGGGACCACCCCTGGGGGCAGACAGCCTTCACCGGGGTGCAGGCTTGTGTTGGATTTTTAGGCAAAAAGCAGGCCTGTCTTTATTCAGCACTTACCCCCGCAGCCACCTGGGCCTCTCTCTCCAGCCAGGTAAGAAGGGGCAGGACCATCTGGGCCCGGCATCTGTTCTGGTGCTGGGTCCTGAGAGAGCCCGCAATACAGTGATGTGTCCAGTCCTGGGTTCTCGCTGGCTTTGGGGAAAGGGCTATTCCCACCAACGCACCCCCACACCAGAGCAAATGCACTCATCTGCAGACGTCAGGCAGGGAGGCGGGCGCCCACAGCAATCACACCTGCTGTCACAGTTGTCTGCTTCTCACTTCTAGTAAATTTCAGACATGCTGGTGGTGGGTGAGGGCCGATGCAGCCGTGGTGGCGTCTCCCAGGAGGACGACATCAATGCCAGAAACACAGTAGCTGTGCCAGGCAGCTAATCCCGCAGTGTGGGTGGGCGCAGGAGTGGGCCTGAGCGTGCTCCCGCCTGGAGCGGCTGTGCTGCCGTGGGAAGGGCCAAGCTCAGGGAAGCAGGAAAGCAGGTCTCCAAGCTCCAGCTCTGTCACTTCCCAGTTGTGTGACCTTGACAATGTTACTTCACCTCTCAGGGTCACGTTCCTTCATCTGTTAAATGATAACACGGACAGGTACCTCACGCTGTGAGTGAAAGGAATGAATGAGATAATACACGTGGAATGCTTCGTAAATAATAATGGCCGCTAGCATGTACGGAGGGTGCTGTGTGCCTGGTACTGTTCTATAAACGTCACGTCTTAACTAGAATCCTCACCAACCCTTTGAAGTAGGTTACTATTGTTATAGCCCTTAAAATGGGGTAACAGGTAAGGAAAATGGGGCATAGAGATAGTAAGTAAGTTGCCTGTGGTCAAACTGCCAATATGGAATGGAGCTGGTATTCCAACCCAGGCTGTCCAACTCCAAGTCTGCCATATATATTATTGGTTTTTTACAGAGAGGATGAGAGAGGGATAGAGAGTTAGAAACATTGATGAGAGAGAAACATCGATCAGCTGCCTCCTGCACACTCCCTACTGGGGATGTGCCCACAACCAAGGTACATGCCCTTGACCAGAATCGAACCTGGGACCCTTCAGTCCGCAGGCCGACGCTCTATCCACTAAGCCAAACCAGTCAGGGCCAAGTCTGCCTTCTTATCCCAGTAATAATATCAGAATGTGGGAAGTATGAATGCGCATATCCATCTTTGAGGCTTCTTCCCCCTTAACCGAATACCCATCAGTTGCTGAGGTCTGTGGAGGCTACCCGTGTCTCAGATTTGTCCTCTTGTTTCTACTCCCTCAGCTCGTGGTGATGGCTTTCAAGCATGGCCTGAAACTTCGTGACCCTCCGCCTAGGGACAGAAGAGTCTGTGTCCGCTCCCCTTGCATCCGGGTGAGCTTGTGACCAATAGACAAGGTTGAAGTGATGACACCGGACTTCCACAGTGAGGCCGTAGGAGGCCACTGTTCACCGGTACACGAAGCCCCCACGTGCGAAGTCTGACTTCTCCGAGGCCGCCGTGCAGGGAAGGCCACATGTGGGCATCTCGAGCCGCAGTCCTGGCTGAGCCCTGCCTCCCAGGCTTCTTCACCAGGTGCCAGATACAGGCATGAAAAGGTCATCCTGGACTTGGCTCCTGCAACCCCAGCTCTTCCAGTCCGAGCCATCTGACCCATCCCCAGTCTTTCCAGGGGAGGCTCCAGGCTGGGGAGCAGAGATGAGCCCCAACCACTGCATAATAAAACGGTTACTGTTTGCCACAAATTTGGGGTCGTTCATTATACTGCAATAGATAACTGAAACTTCATTATGTCCCAAGCCAGACTCATCCCTGCCTCCTAACGTTGCCCCTCCTCTATTTCTGCCTCTCAGTTAATGACATCATAGGTCACCCCATGGGTCAGAAACTTTCATGTTCCATCTCCAATTAGTCACCAAGTTTTATCTCTTCCACCTGTTTCCTGGTTCCTATTTCCACTGCCTCTGCAGGAACTTACACTCGCTCATCTGCAAGCAACGGGCTCCTAACTGACCTGCCCGCCGGTAGCGCTGCACGCCCTGTCCGTTCTCTGCACGGCTGCTGGGTTGGTCTTTGCAGACTCATCTATGTCTGATCGGTCTCAGCCTTGCGGGAAACCCAAGGCTCCCACTGCCGCCAGAAGGACTGACAAGACCTCACGGCCAGGCAGCCTCTCTCCAGCCAGCCATGCCTCCAGCCCAGTGCCCTGTGCTCACACCTGGAGCTATTCACTCTTTCCAGAACAAGCAGGCCCAGACGTGCTGACACGTTCGTGCTGCTGGGCCGTTATCCAGGCTGCTCCCTCTGCCTGGACTGGCTGTGCCTACCACCTCCCCCAGGTCTGTAACATTTTTTCATTCCCTCAAGGCCTAGCTCAGATATCCAATCTCTGCAGCTCCCCTTCCACCAACCCCATCAGAACAAGCCGTTCCTTCCTATACATTGTTTCCCAGTTTGGGTGACACTTTTGTTGTCTCACACCTTGCATCTACAGGGCTTATTGGGAGGCCTGCCTGCCATGCAATATATATTCAGTGCTTCTCAGATTTCCACTGCTGCTGTCCTAAATCACAGAATAATCTTCACCCTGATATAATTTGTCTTCTTAAAATACAGCCCCAACAGGTCGCCGCTCCATCAAAATTTTAGGTGGCATCTGTGACTTACCCTGTATCCCGGGCTGATGGAGACTTAGAGTAATAGTCACACAGTTGCAGTCACTCAGTAAGTTAGAAAGGTTCACATAATGCCCACCTCTCCTGTCTATACCCGGATGTTCTCCAGCACAGCATTGTTCTGAGTTTTAAATTCATACTCATGTGTCTATCTTCCTAATAGTATCATTTTTTAAAGACAAAGTCTATTCTTTCATTCCCGTATTCTGTCCTCAAGTCCCTACATCAACTCTCAGGAATGCCCATGAGGTCATACTTATTTCTGGGTGTCAGATAGTAAGTTCACTTTCTCTATTGCCCATTTGCTGGACAATGGCATATAGACAGCTGAGAACAGAAGTATTGTTTGCTGCCTCCCTTCCAATGATCTTAATCTGCATCTTACTGTGCAACGTGCCTCCTGTAATGTTCCTTTCTCTTATCCTCAATGCTCTCCATAGTAACTGGTTTCACAGTTTTAGCTGAGCTTTTCTTTTTTCTATACACTATAATTCTTATAGATGGAATCCTAAAATGCTAAAAATGAAAGTCTTTTTTTTCTTTTGTCTCATTCTATTATGAGATATTTCAAGCAATTACATATCCATGTACTGGGAATCCTATGTAATTAAATTTTAAGTAATTAAATTTGAGTTCTCTGGTTGAGGAATGATATTTAACCCTTTGAGTGCCAACCAATATCCTAGGAACTGTGCTAAAATTGCCAAGGCATTTTTGCTGATTTTACAGCAGTTTAGGAAAAAAAATATGAATCGCAAGTAAATGAAGTTACATATTCAAAAACTTAAGGAAACCTTTACTACATTGACATATTTCGCAATATCATCATCACTAATAAAAGCAGACTTAGAACTGGACGCCATTTCGAAGCTTTGATAGCGCTCCCGGCACTTTTGGCGAAAGACAGAAGGAGAGCAATCGCGCTCCCCGGCACTCAAGGGGTTAATAATTGTTTGGACATTCACAGTTCCGTTGGTCATTGATGGCATTTGAAGTAAAAAAACAAAAACACTATCTCAGAGCAAAGGGATTTTAATATTTTAAGTGAAGGCAAAATAATGCTTAGAGAACCAATGAATATACCCTAGGTTTCTGAGAGAATAACTATTTCCTTCCAAAAACAACAGTATTGTTTGTTTCCATTTAGAGAACTTAAAACATAAACCAGGTCACACTTTGGTCCCTTTGGAGAAATGTTATACACATTTCCCAAAACGTGTAGAAAGAGCAAGCTGGGATAAGCCTGAGCTGGAAAGCAGTGGCTACTTTTCAAACATAGAGCACTTAACAGATGTCTAATTCTCTTTCTATTCTTTTCACACGGCAGATAAAGACAGACTAAGCCAGTGCAAAATTCTGGCTGCAGAGCAGATGAAATATACATGTCAAGACACCCTTTCAGTTTCCTGTTTGTCTCTCACTCCACTCCACTGCATGTTTGCAGTTTACAGAAGTTTTCTACTCTGCAGTTTCTTCCTTGATCTTTAAGAGCATCTATTGATCTTATTGGAAAAAAACTATTTGTTTTGCTTCCATACCTAATAGAATAGCTAGTGAAGTATTAAGTAAGCACTGGCTATCATTATATGACATTGATCAGTCAAACTCTCAAGGCTTTTTTTTTTTGGTCCTTGAGGCTTTTGATTACCTTATCAGCATTTAAAAATATCAGCATTTAAACCCAGAAGCCATGAAGGAACAGATTAGATTTATCTATAAAATAATGAAAAATATTAATATGACCAAAAATATAACTTTAACAAAGTTAAAAGATAAACGGAAGAGAGAAAATATTTGTAGCACATCATGATATAGTAAATACCTAATATATAAAGATATAAAAAGTTCTATATAAAGACGTCATGTAAATCAGTTAAATAAACTTAATTAATTGGAAAATGAGCAAAGGGCCTTAACAAGCAATTCAAAGAAGAAATACAAAAAAAAAAAAGAGAGGGGGACAGCAAGATGGCGGCGTAGGTAAACACCGGAGACCGCTGCCGCATACAACCATTTCAAAAATACAACTAAAAGACGGAACGGACATCACCCAGAACCACAGGAAGGCTGGCTGAAGAGAGACTCTACAACTAGAAGGAAAGAGAACAGCAAACCGAGGCTCAGAGGAGGTGCAGTGTGGAAAATACAAAGGTACCGAGGTGCGCGCGAAAGCGGGCTGGTGGCTGAGGGCGCGGTTGTCGTTTTCGGTCGGGAGTGAGTCTCAAACTCTGGGCTCCAGATCCGGGCGAGTCTCTGGGGATTCAGACTCAGACGGGAGAAGCGGGATTATCCGGCATCAGTTGGAACCTGAGGGCAGCTTTCTCTCCGAGGTTTGCAGCGGCTGCCGGGGTTCTGAGAAGCAGAGCCTCTGGGAACGGGACTGAGAGCGGCCATAACTGCTCCCTCCGCCGGCCCTGTTGAGCCCACCCCGCCCAAGCCCTGCGCACAGCCATTTGCCGATCGCCTCAGGCAAGGGCTGGATTAGCGCCTTCCCAGAAGACAGACGTTTTCCACAAGGCTGGTTCCTACAGCCAGTCGGCCTGGTGGTCAAATCCCTCTAGTGTTAACTACAACAATTAAGGCTTGGCTAGAACAAGACTGCGCACAAAGACCACAAGGGGGTGCACCAAGAAAGCATAAAAGATGCGGAGACAAAAAAACATGACAGAAATGGAGGATATGGAGCTAAGAATCGCAATTTTGAGGGCTTGCTATAAACTTGAGCAGAGCCTCACGAAAACTAATGAGACCCTCGATGCTACGATAAAGAAATTAGAAAGTAAGCATACACGGACTGAAATAAAGAATATTATACCCAATAGCAGACCAGAGGAGCACAAGAATCAAACCAAAGATTCGACAAAAAACACCCAACTGGAAAAGCAAAATGAAAAAAGAATCCAAAAGTGTGAAGATAGTGTAAGGAGCCTCTGGGACAGCTTCAAGCGTACCAACATCAGAATAATAGGAGTGCCAGAAGATGAGAGACAGCAAGATATTGAAAACCTATTTGAAGAAATAATGACAGAAAACTTCCCCCACCTGGTGAAAGAAATGGACTTACAGGTCCAAGAAGCGAAGAGAACCCCAAACAAAAGGAATCCAAAGAGGACCACACCAAGACACATCATCATTAAAATGCCAAGAGCAAAAGACAAAGAGAGAATCTTAAAAGCAGCAAGAGAAAGAGACTCAATTACCTACAAGGGAATACCCATACGACTGTCAGCTGATTTCTCAACAGAAACTTTGCAGTCCAGAAGGGAATGGCAAGAAATATTCAAAGTACTGAATCCCAAGAACCTACAACCAAGATTACTTTATCCAGCAAAGGCTTTCA